>NC_068360.1:56546478-56846478 GCF_020536995.1 Dreissena polymorpha | reverse complement strand
GCTACCCAGGGTGTCACTGAGATGGACTCCACAGGGACAAAGAAATCGTGGACGACCGAAAGAGACGTGGCGCCGAACCGTGGAGCGTTAGCTCAAGAACGGAGGCCTCACTCTGCTGACAGCACCGCTACAGCAGCTGATCGACCAAAGTGGCGCTCCCTTGCCGTCGCCTTAAGCACCAGACGGCGCAGAGAGGATTGAATGAATGAATGAGGCTTTGATGAGCCATACCACATCAAGCATTCCGAACCCCATTCTGAGTAAAGAGTTTTATATCTTGATCGCGAACGAAATGTGTGTCTTGAATACATAAAATGTCACAATTTGAATATTTTAAATATTGAAATACCTGAAGCCTTTTTCTGTTTACCCTGGATACCTCTCCAGTTATGGGGACACATTTACAAGAAGCACGAACAATAATCAATAATAGTGATTTTTAAAAGCATGATCTCCGTATAGTGAACGGGAGCAACAACAAAGAATAAACAATAAACAAACACACATAAAAGAAAAAAAAACTGACTACAATATAAAGAAAGGCGGCTAGGCTAAACATGACAAGGATTAACTAACATATGAAAATCAGTAACTGGTTAATTTAAGACTTATTTTGCGAAATGTTATGTTAGTAAATAGAATTTCGTAGTATTTCATTAATACATAGTTATGCCATTATAATTCATTGATTAATATAATGTATACTACTTAGGGTTTCTATGAGAAATTATTGTCGTTTTTATGTGCTCATAACAATTAACATAGTAATTGCATAAACTATTTAAAATTGATACATGTTATACTTGTACGTCATATCTTAATTTAGATCGTAAACGCTTATTACGCGTTAATAGTATCAGATAATCGAAAATTCAAAAGTTGATACGCATACCGATTGAAATACCATATATAATACAGGTTTCATTCGATCTTAACTCAAACGCACAAATATATTGAAGGTTGATATTTGTAATAGAAGTTCACATGCTATTTTACAAAAGATTTTTAAACAGTATTGGTATGTTGCAAAACTATCAAGTAGACATAACAAAGACATACGTTTGCGTGATAAGACAGTCACTATAATAAACATTATTATGAGATAAACAACCCTAATGCATACATGACAACTTACATTTTAATTGCCAAAGTGTAATAAGGGCACACATGCTATTTATAAAGAAGTAACATGCATGTAATTTTAACCTTGTACTGAAGGAGCAATGGCAAGAGCATAAGATACAAATGAATATTTTGTTCTGATTAGATATCATGAACAAACAAGCTACTTTGCAGCATATGTGCAGTTTTTAAAACATACATAAGAAAGCAGACATTTGACAAACATGTTGATTTGCAAGAGTACTCTTAAATACACAATTTAAAATTGTAATCAATTTTAAATTTTATGATAAAGTTTCACTTACTAATTTTATGAACATATAGGATATTTACTCCGTGTTTACGTTCAGACTCGCCTAGACGCTTTACACAACCAATCAAGCGTCTTAAGGATCGGAGGAAACCACGTTCTCATGCACATGGATTCAGTTAAGCTTTAGGGTTAACACGTTTCCCACTAAAGGAAACACATAAAAGTGGTAAAGGCGGGAAACTACTAAATTAAGTAAGTAAAATTATATCAGAAAATTCAAATGTGTTAACAAATTTTATAATTTCATTTCACTAGTTTTACTTATGTGTTTTAGTTTGTTTACATATAGGATGTATTTCAAAGCAATACTCACTCTTCTATCCAAAAAGGTGGTGTTTGTGTTTCCAAGGAACAACCCACAATGCATATATTCAGATATCTTCTGTGTATCTTTAAAATAAACCAGTACAATCTGTGTAAATAATACCGACATATGGTTCATATTACGGATACTAGATGTTAGCCTTACGTATGTGGGAAAATATTCAAGTCAATGTTTATGCCACCTTTGCGCTAATGACTTAAAACCAAACAATTCCTCATATATTTCATACTGGGTCAACTGCAAAAAAATAAAATAAAGTAAACTCTTTACCTTCAATGAGAAAAAGTACTTCAAAACATTTGCTTACATTTGAAATTCATTGACGACAGCTATTTCGTGTAAAACCTTCTAAGATAGAGATAAGCTGTGTTGTTCGTTTGAAAGTCAGGTCCCGAAATATGCTTAAAGGAAAGTCAGTTCCAAAAAAAAAGAGTTAAACCATTATTCTTCGGCATTAAAAATGTTCTTGAGTTATCAATGAATCGAGAACATAGAATAATCGTGATTGATATTATATATTTTAATGTGAACATTCGAAAATACTGTTAAAAAAAACTATATTTATACATCCAACATCTCAAAAGTCAAGTAATAAAAGTACACATTTTTGGACGTTTTTACGATCTTTAAACAAAAGTCGAGGGAAGCACAAACACCGTACAACCGAAAGGGCGTATTCATTGAAAAGAAGTATACACATATAAAGTGGCTTACAGGATTAAAATACGCGCAACTACTTGGCGAATATCACGAAAACGACACCATTTTGAAAGTCAGTTCCAATTAATCTCACTAAAACACAGTTCGCTCCCGTATTTGGGGCATGCATATATGGGCTATGAAATATATTTATTAAGTTTCAAATGATAACTCTTAAAGTCTTCGAGATGTGCATCGGACACACGTACTTACTGAAGGACAGACAGACAGACGGAGGGAAGGACGCATTGACGGACGGACGGAAGACAGACGGACGCTATATCCCTCCACCTTTGGCGGGGACTAACAAATGTTCTGACAAAGTCTCAAGAAAATTAGACTCAAAATGTGATTTTGAGTGTAAGCAATGTTTTACTACAGCCATATAAGGCAAAAGTGTCCCGCACTAGGGCGGACAAGTTTTCCAATGAAACCGAACAATTTGTTAACTCAGCAGTGACAACATTAGACCAAGTGTTCTGACCAAGTATATGAAGATTGGCCAATACATTTGACTTCTAGAGTGAAAACAATGCTTCATTACAGCCATATAAGGAAAACTATCCCGCCCCCTGGGGGCTATCTTTTTCAACAAACTGAGTACTTCAGGTAAGATTTTAAAAGATCAGGGGGGGGGGGGGGTTGTAAAAAGGGCATTTTCGAGCGCGAAGTATTTTGTCACAAGTGCAGTTTCAAGCGCTTTGTCGTTTTTGCATAGCTCTCCGGATAGCATATAAATTGTTAAATTAATTATTGTTAAAATGTCTTTTTACCATTATTATTATTATTAAACCATGCGAATACAATCTCTGCGATTTGGAATACATTAATAACCATGCAATAAAATATTGATAAACTATAATATATACATTTAATTGTATTATTACTTTCATCAGCATTTAACATGAAACTTTTGTTAACGATTACGCCCTAATGCATGTAACACAATTATTAAATAAAACTTTAAATTTTATAAAAAATCATTTCAGTGACTAGTGACCACCAAATTAACACAAAATTATTCGTTCGATTGCTTCAACTAACTTAAGTTTAAAAGTGAAAGTTGATTTACAATTGGAAGTTATTACCTCAATTTACCTCAATTTGAGTACTGTTTTCAATTTCAAACTTATATCTGATGGGAAATAATTATGTTATATGTTTAACGTGCAAGAGATGCTCTTCTTTTACATTGTTCAGATCTTATTTACAATGGAGAAACAATTTACAAATTGTCCTTCCTAGAGTCATAACAGTGTGCCATGATTTTGTTTTATTTAAAAGGATATAATCATTTGGATTTCATGTTCAAAATAAATGCAACAAGCATATTCGTTCCATTGATGACCACCGCCAAATGAATTGTGGTAATGAATATGTGCAAATCTCTTTCTTAACGGTAACAAAATAAGTAAGTGTATGGTAATTTTGCGTATACATTGCAATTTCTCTCATTGATATCTGTACATCCATGAAGTTTCATGTTGAAATATTGTAGCGAATCTGAGATATGACCCTGAAAGTTATATCACTCAAAACAACAAAGTACAATAACTCTTATTTAAGAAAGTGTAGATTATTGTTTTGTGTAAGGCAAATCTCCTCATAAATATCAAGTAACATCATATAAAACAGCAAACAAAGGGAAATAACTATTATATAAGAGATTGTCGGATTATGGTTCTTGTTGATGGTACACAGGGGGGCACGCGTATACGGGAGCTTACCGCGTTTAAGTGAGAAAGTTGTTGCAAAACTTCAAAGATGGCGTCGTTTAAGTGTTTTTCGTGAAGGAGTAGCGGATATTTTCACCCGGTAAGCCAGTTTATATTTATATTTCTTTTAAATGAATAAGCCCTTTCGGCTCTACCGTGTTTGTGCTCCCCTCGGTTTTTTGTTTCAAAACCGTACACGTCGGAATAAAAAAGTTATTGAAGCAAAACCGTCGACAAATTTGTTGTTTAATTTCTTGACCTTCGAGATGTTGGATGTTCGAATATCATTTTCTCTCATAATAAACAGTATTTGTGCATGTGTACAGTAAAATATAACATAAATCACGAATATTTTATTATCTCGACGTGTTGTTATGTCTATTAATTCCTTTAATGCCGAATTATAACGGGTTAACCCCCATTTTTGGAACTAAACTTCCTTTTAAGCACATTTTGGGACCTGACTTCCAAATGATTAACAGCTCTTTTCTATGTTACAAGGTTTTATGCGAAATAACTTAAGTGAATGAATTCAGCATTGGGGCGAATGTCTTGGAAAACATTTTCACTTGAAGAAATCAAGAGTTTTATTTGTTCTATTAATTTTTTATTATTAATTTGTATTATTATATGTTTTATCGCGTACTTAACGCTAACGTTTAGTGTGTGTAATATAAGACATTCGACGGTATTATAAACACAGTGTAATTCTTACCTGTTTATTTTAACACATATGGACATACTTATGTTTGAATATGCATCCAACGGAATACTATGCTTACTATTTCCAGATATCTAGACGCCAGTTATATATGTGGAGGATGCCAATGCCAAGATTAAAAAAAAATGGCGTAACGAAGTGTGTACCGCTCTATAATGCGATAGGTACATGAAAACCCACCAATCAAACAAAAAAGATTACGTCGAAGTACCTTGCCAAACAATCACATATACGTGCAATAAAAGTGTAATGAAAAACAGATGAGGGTAAAGCCGGTTTGATACTAGTATAAGGTTGATGTAACCAAATACTGCCATTGTTGCGATTCGGAATACATGAAGCAATTTGGAATACCTGACATCTGCTTAGAAGATGCATATCGGTGGATGTTTTTTTATGATACTTAAATATGAATTGTTTATTTAATACAATGACATTTGACGCGTTTTACCATAACGATACTAATACATGTATGTGACTTTGATGTGACACATTTTGGACGACCTTCTTTTATACCAGTTCTGAGTTGGTCACTATATTATAATCGCAAAAAGTGAATTTGTAGTGGATAGAAAGATTTGTGCAAATGCAATACACGATATGATTTCAGTGGAAGTGATCAATATAATTTTTATACATGTATGTTTTTTCTCTTTTATACCTATGTGAATACATATTATTTATGACTGTTGTATTGAGGGAATAAAGTATTGGTTCACTTAGAAATATTATTTCGTTTGTTCCTAAAATTGCCTTCTAATCGTAAGTAATGTTAATATGCCAAATGCATAACGAATTAAATTCGACCCAAATCTTTTTTTTATCATGTATGTAAGTGCTGAATACAATTGAAAATTTATGCAGAGACATCGTAGGAAGAAATGAAGTAACACAGATAATGGTTTATTTTCATAACAAAGTGAGAAACTAGCATCATGACATATACGGAATAAAACGTGTAAGTAAGTAGCACTCATAGCAATTATATGTCAGACGTGTCTATGTAGACTTTATAAATAAAACAAAAACACTACAAACATCAGCTGTACATGTTTTGTTATGTTCGTGTTTTTTTATTTGCTGTTTTAGTCCGGCTCTGTTGAAGGATTCTTTCTTGCATATTCTACATTTAAACTCATGTGGTCCATGAATGGGGCATGATATCTCAATCATCCCCTGATGTAAAATTCCTCATTACATATACTGCTACGAAAGATGCACTTATTTTCGCCCTTTAAGCTGCATCATCTGAAAAGACAGTAAAAGAATGGTTAAAATAAGTTCATAGCAGAATAAGGTCGACACGTCATAAAATACATGAAATTAATTATAATATTACTAAAAGATAAACGTTCTTTTATCTCGTACATCAGCCACCACACAACCCATCTTCTTGAAAATAGGTGAATTGATTCAATTGGTCGGCAGGTTTTTCGAACAGCATTATTATTATTCTACAGTAAGTAACGTGATTAAGAAAACACTTATATTGCACCACGTAACATGCTATAAAACTAAATATATTGAAGTACACATATACACTTTATTTAAGATGGGTAGGTATATCATGTCAAGCTCTTTTACATA
This sequence comes from Dreissena polymorpha, assembly GCF_020536995.1. Classification (NCBI taxonomy): domain Eukaryota; kingdom Metazoa; phylum Mollusca; class Bivalvia; order Myida; family Dreissenidae; genus Dreissena; species Dreissena polymorpha. The sequence goes on along the minus strand of NC_068360.1, from coordinate 56,839,996 downwards.
TGAAAGAGCTGTTTGTCATTTGGAAGTCAGGTCCCAAATGTGCTTAAAAGGAAGTCAGTTCCAAATAAGGGGGTTAAACCAATAATGTTTGCCAATAAATTAATTATCAGTGATAAAACGGCGTCGGTAAAATGAAATAATCATGATTTTATTTATATTTTACTGTTCACGTGTTTCAATACTGTGTATTATAAGAGAAAATGATATTTGTACATCCAATTTCTCGAACGTCCCGTAAGTAGACAACAGATTTGTGGACGGTTTTCCTTCAATAACTTTTTTATCCCGACGTCTACGATCTTGAAACAAGAAACCGAGGGAAGCACACACACCGGAGAGCCGAAACGGCGTATTCATTTAAAATAATTATAAATACAAAGGGGCCTACCGGGTGAAAATATCCTCCCTTCCTTTAAGAAAATCCAACAAACGACGCCATCTTTGAAGTTTTGCAACAACTTTCCTACTTAAACGCGGTAAGCTCCCGTATACGTGTGCCCCCCTGGGTACATCTCTTCATAAATATCGGGTATCTATACACCAATAAAGTTTAATTTCATATCTTATACAGAGATATAGCAATTAAACGTTTGTTAAGGACGTACGGACGAACGTACGGACGGACGGGCAACACCAATTATGTATCCCTCCGCCTTCGGCGGGTGATAAAAAGGATAAGCTTTTTCTACTGAATATAGTTCTGAGATAAATAATTAAACAATATGTGTTTAGAAAACATGTTTGAAATTTCTTCACAATAATAAGGATGGATTCGTGACCACCTATACATTATAGCTTTAAATAAAAATGGCGGGTCCCATTGACAATTGTTTACTGGAAGTTTCAATCTGTTTCATTCAGCCAAAATGAGCTTAGAAAATTAACAAACTATAACACTTTACATTTCTTTAAAGTGATGGATAATAAAGAGCATGCAGGATGTCAAATATTATTTATATAGAAAAGCACCCAGCAAGTGGAGGACATGAAAAGATTTGTCGGATAATTACGGTCTCAGCTTGGTCTATGTTACTTATTGCTTGACCGGATATATCTGGTCGCAGCCCGGCAATCGATAATCAAACACAAAGGAGGGCGTTCAGACTGGCTTGAACAGGATCAGCTTCATTATTAAGGTGCTATATTGTCCCAAACATGTCCATATGCTATGAAACATGTAGTCAATCGTGAAAGGACAAATTAAAGAGTAGGGCGGGGCCTCGGAATAGCAGGGCGGGTCTTTGGAAGGGCAGGGCGGACCGCCCTTCCATTTAGGCCAAGAATGAGCACCGACAATTTGGAACCATTTTCGAACTCTGCCGAAATATCATTTAAACACATGTTCAGACCAGGTTTAATAAATATTGAATAATAATTCTTACCTCAAGAGTGTTAACAAGGTTTTAATATTGTCAAATATCGGTAACGACATCGGGCCGTCAACGTTTTACAAATTGTAATTTGCTTAGTCCAATATCAGCAAGAGTATTTATGTATACAGTTAAATAAATAAATTAATTGAAAATGACACAATAATATTTCCTTACTGTAATAATAATACAAATATTTTGTATTTCCAACATTTTTGTTTCGAAAAAACCGGCATTTATAAAGACAATCAACAGTAATTCACTAACATGACTATAGTTTCATTACAGTGATTTATTTCTCTAACGTATAAGGTTTAAGGTTTATTTCAAATTATATACAAGGCCAATACAAGGCCAATAGCCCAAGTTTAACATCATTTTTTAACAAATAGAAAACGAATGGACCCAAATATATCATACAATTGCATATACAATTCCAATATGGAAAGAATAATAATATTAACCAAAAAAAAAAAAAGAAACTGGAGTACTACACTTTTATAATTTAAATGACAGTTAAGTATACCAAGGATATATTATATATTATAGACTTTTCAATGCAATAACAAATTTACAGTTTTATTCAATTACCTTTTATTTCAAAGAGTATTAATAAACATTCTTAGATGAAGCAATTGTTTACCATAATACTTATTCATACTTCTAACATTTGTTTAAACGGTTTCTTGTAGGATAAATAAGCGATTCATACTATGACAATGACATGTTTATAAACTTATGTTATAAAATGATGTTAACGCCTTATTCTAGACTACCTATAAGTCTTGGGGGCAAAAAAGAACGATAATATCTGAGAAATAAAAAACCCCAACCATTAACGGCATTTTACTCTATTCTATTAACACCTCGTTCAGATTGTCTATCCCAAAGAAACAATAGACAGTCTTAAGACTTACTACACGATATGTTATAAGATCAACAGTCTGTCAGAAATAATATTTACGCACAACGACTAGACAAAAAACAACTCTGTCTATAAAGATATATTTGTAGACACAAAAAAGTAATTCAATTTAGGAATTTGAGGTGCGGAAAATCGAATAAACCTTCTATCAATGTTTCAGTCCTAAATATACTATATTTTTAAAATGTAATCGGCGAATATTCTGACTGAAAAGTCAAGAATTAGATGCAGTTGGGTAGCTCAAACCTGCACTTGCACAGTCTGGTCAGGGGCTACGCCTTCCGATATAAAAAGTCCTATTTTCGGATTAAAAAAAATCTCATTACGTTTAGTAAATGGCACATTAAACCATGATACTTAAGAAGATTTTTTAAGTAGCAATATGTTATTTATAGCAAACTGTCAAAAGTCGTTAGCCTATTCTGGCTTGCAGGAAAGATTTTCAGACAGACTGTCCTCGTACGTTCACATATGCGGCAATATAATTAAAAGATTTCCCTTCTATTACGGACCCTTTACTATTTCGGTAATTTTTCTTACACTGCAAGACATTTCGTGTTATTTGATATCTTGAAAGCAATAGTGTGTAATCAATATAAGGCATTTATTAATAGTACATTCCGTCTTCACCTGACCTTTTACTTACCCAGCTCTGACCCTGAAAGTCTTGTGGATGGAATTTACCAGTAATGCATAGTTGTAACTGAGAAACAAATGAACATGCAGGGAGAAGTCTGCATTCTAAAAACTGATTAGTGTTATATCCTATACTACAAAGACGCGGTGCCAATGTTCCGGGGATTATGCTAAAATCAGCTAATAGAATACATGGAGTATATTCATTCGGGTCTGCTGGCGTTATGTAAAGGTCATTTAAGGTGAAAAGATGGGTTTAACAGCTGTGCCGAAAAAATATTTTGTCCTGTTCTCTTATCAAAATGATAACTGTCAGTCTGAGCAGATTGATAGGAAGGTTATAAAAATATAAGAATTGCAAAGTACAATGCCTTCCATGAATTAGTGTGTTACAAATGAACTAATTTGTAAAATGTTATGGCTGTATTTTGTTTTTAAGACATTAAATATTTAATTGCCAAATAGTTATATTGCTTGTGTGGTAGTCGTTTTAAGCAAGTATACAACGTCAATGCAACTCTTTAATTGCACGTCCGATCTCACAGTCAATTTTGCTTTTTTTACCTAGCTCAATTATTAATGCATCTCCAAAAATAGGTGGCGCCCTTTATTTACGGTCGTGAATTATTAAACAAGACAACGACTTAAGATTAATGCAAACATACCATGGTAAATATAAAGGTAAATTATAACTGCAGTTCTACACGGAGTTATATGCATATAAAGTCAAAAGCAGTAATATTGTTATGATGTAAATAATATCAAGCAAATTGGTCAATGGGTAGACGAGTTATTGATCTGAAACGATTTTCATACATTCATAGTGTGATAGTGACCTTGGCCTTTTACCTAGTGGCCTTAATTTCAATAGGGGTCATCTACTTCCCAAGGCCAATGCACATGTGAAGTATCAAGCCAATCGGTCAATTCATTGACGAGTTATTTATCGGAAACCACTAAGTGTGAACATGACTTTGACCTTTGACCTAGTGACCACAATTTCATTATGGGTCATCAACTGTCCAAGGCGAATGCACAGGAGAATTCGCAAGCCAATCAGTCAAATCGTCGACGAGTTATTGATCGGAAACGATTTTCACAGTTAGTGTGACAGTGACCTTGACCTTTGATTCAGAGACCAAAATTTCAATAGGGTTCACCTACTGTCCAAGGCCAATGCACATGTGAAGTATTAAGCCAAATGGTCCAAACGTTAACAATGTTATTGATCGGAAACGATTTTCAGACGAGTGTGATAGAGACCTAGACCTTTGCCCTAGTGACCAAATTTAAATAGGGATCATCTGCTTTCAATGGCCAATGCACGTGTGAAGTATCAAGCCAATTTGTCAATGGGTTGACGAGTTATTGATCGGAAACGATTTTCACACTAAGTATAATAATGACCATGGCCTTTGACGTAGTGACCTCAATTTCAATAGAGGTCATCTACTGCACAAGGCCAACGAAAATGTGAAGCAACAAGCCAATCGGTCAATTCATTGACGAGTTTATCATCGGAAACCACTTAGTGTGAAAGCGACCTGGACATTTGACCTAGTGAACACAATTTCAATTGAGGTCATCAACTGTCCAATGCGAATGCACAAGTGAAGTTTCAAGACAATCGGTTAATTCGTTGACGAGGTATTGATCGGAAACGATTTTCACACTTAGTGAGAAAATGACCATGACCTTTGACTTAATGACCTCAATTTTAATAGGGGTCATCTACAGCCCAAAGCCAATGCACATGTGAAGTATCAAGCCAATCGGTGGATTCGTTGACGAGTTATTGAACGGAAAACACTTAGTGAGATAGTGACATTAACCTTTGACCTAGTAACCTCAACTCCAATAAGCGTCATCTACTTTCCAAGTCCATTGCTCATGTGAAGTGTCAAGCCAATCAGCCAGTTCGTTGACGAATTATTCATTGAAAACGATTTTCACACTTAGAGTAATAGTGACCTTGACCTTTGACCTAGATATCCAAATTTCAATAGGGGCATATACAGTCCAATTCCGATGCACCTGTTTAGTATAAAGCAAATCGATCAATTCGTTGACAAATTATTGATCGGAATCTATTTTCACACTAAGTGTGATAGTAACATTGACTTTTGATTAAGAGACCCCAATTTCAAAGGGGTCATCTACTGTCCAAGGTCAATACACATGTGAAGTATCAAGCCAATCTTTCAATAGGTTGACACGGTTATTGATTGGAAACAATTTTCACACTAAGTGTGATAGAGACCTTTACCTTTGACCTAGTGACCCAAATAGGCATTATATGCTTTCGAAGACCAATGCACATGCGAAGTATCAAGCCTATTGTTCAATGGGTTGACGAGTTATTGATCGGAAACGATATTCACACTAAGTATGATAATGACCAAAGCGTTTTACCTAGTGATCTCAATTTCAATAGGGGTAATCTACTGCACAAAGCAAACGAAAATGTGTAGCATCAAGCCAATCGGTTAATTCATTGACGAGTAAATTATCGGAAACCATTTAGTGTGAAAATGACCTTGACCTTTGACCTAGTGACCACAATTTCAATTGCGGTCATCAACTGTCCAAGGCGAATGCACAGGTGAAGTATTAAAACAATCGGTCAATTCACTGACGAGTTATTGATCGAAAACGATGTTCACAATTAGTGTGATAATGACCATGACCTTTGACTTAGTGACCTCAATTTCAATAGGGGTCATCTACTGCTCAAGGCCAATGCACATGTAAAGTATAAAGCCAATCGGTCGATTCGTTGACGAGTTATTGAACGGAAATTCTTGGTTGGATAGTGACCTTACCCTTTGACCTAGTGACCTTAACTTGAATAAGGGTCATCTACTTTCGAATGCCAATGCATATGTGAAGTGTCAAGCCAATCAGTCAATTCGTTGACGAATTATTCATCGAAAACGATGTTCAGACTTAGTGTGGTTGTGGCCTTGACCTTTGACATAGAGACCCAAATTTCAATGGGGTCATCTACTATCAAATGCCAATGCACATGTTAAGTATAAGCGAATCGGTCAATTCGTTGACAAATTATTAATCAGCCGAAACAATTTTAACACTTAGTGTGAAAGTGACATTGACCTTTGACCTAGTGACCCCATTTCAATAGGATCATCTACTGTCCAAGACAAATGCACATGTGACGTATCAAGTCCATTGATCAAGTGGTTGACGTGTTATTGATCGAAAACGATTTTCACACTTTATGTGATTGTGACCTTTACCTTTGACCTCGTGACCTCAAGTTCAATAGGGGTCATCTACTGTCCAAAGCCAATGCACATGTGAAGTATCAAGCAAATCGGTCAATTCGTTGACGAGTTATTGATCGGAAACGCTTTTCACACTTAGTGTGATATTGACCTTGATTTTGACTTAGTGATCCCGAATGTGAAGTATCTAGTCGATCGGTCAATTTGTTGACGAGTTATTGATCGGAAACAATTTTCACACTTAGCGTAATAGTGACCTTGATCTTTGACTTAGTGACCCCAATTTTAATAGGGGCCATCTTGGATGACGAGTTATTGATCGGAAAAGAACTGGTCTACCGACATTCAGATTTCTCTACCGACATACAGACCGACCGACATCCAGCAAAACAACATACCCCTTCTTCAAAGAAAGGCATAATGATATCTAATTTAATGATATCCTGGAGGAGTTCAAAAGCAGTTCAGGTCTTTAATAAACATGACTGCCAGGGGGATAGATATTTTGTCTTACATGGCTTTATTAAACCTTTGTTAGCCCTCTAAAAGTTACATTTATAGTTTATGGTAATTGCTGTTATGCATTGCAATTCTCCACAAAATATCTATGCATGTTTCATGTTGAAGCCTTATAAGCGATTTAGCCTTTAAAAGTTAAATCATAAAAAAACAAAGGACAAGAACTCTTAGTAAGAAAATGCAGTGTTAAGGTTCCTGTACATGGTTCTTCTTCCCATTGATTTATACACATCCACGATTTTTCATGTTGAAATATGATTTTGTATCTGAGACAAAGCCCTTTAAAATTACATCAAACAAGAATAAAGGGCAATGACTCTTAAGTATGAAAGTGTCTGTGTATTTTTTGTGCATGGCACTTTTTTCTGATTAATATCTATGCATCCATTAAGTTTCATGTTGACATTTAATATAGTTTATGCTATATAGTTCTGACAAGTTTTGTGACAGGCATACTGGATGGCAGAACGATAAAGCCAATAGGATACTGTGCATATGCTTTTAACTTGAAAGAAGTTAACAAAGTGTCATACACCGCTGAAAACGACTTCACTAAACGGAAACTGGTGTACAGATCCACTGTTGGAGCCCAAGCAATTGCAAGCACCTCGGTGCCTATTGTTACATTATTATCAACATAATTTTATTTTACAGGAAAAGTAAACAATGTCTGAAAGTAACATAATTTAACATGACTTACTGAAAAGTATCAATTTTGTTTGTTCTTTACATTTAGAGGACTTGCATTTTCAGGGTGATGTTGGTTTCATTTTGCAATTAATTGTTGACTACCAGTCAGTGCACAGTGCCTTAAGTAATGCTCGATTGGTCATTGTCGGCTCGGGTACTACTTAAATGTACCCCTGGTATTCTTAAGTATACTTAAATGTATCCTCGGTACGGAAAATATACTGAAACGTACCCAGCAATTCTAGCGCTTAATTGGACGTTATCCGTTGTTGTTGTTTTTTTCAATTAATTAATTATGTTCATATTTATGTCAATATATTATAAGAAGTGACCTCTATATTAATAAAAGCATAACTCAAAAAAGCATGTCGATGCAGTTCTTGTTCAAAGAGAATTTTGTTTTGTATTCTGTAGCGTGTTTACGACATCGGACTTTGGGCCGGAATAAAACTCGGATACTGTCAAAATTTGTAGTATATATTTTCCGTACCCAGAGTACATTTACTCGAACTTAAGAGTATTAAATGCATTAATGTCATTCATTAAACAATTCATACAATAAAAATATAATTAACTGTTTTTCACTGCCTTTCAATCTAAAAAATGAAAGAAATTAGATTTTGATTGTTATTAAGTATAATCATTTAGAAATTATTATGAGGAGATATTCATTGTAAACAGTTGTGTTCATAATGTGATTAAAATCTTTTAGCAAAGATGATATATTGTTATATAGTTACATGTTTTAAAATTTTGTGCAATAGTGCAGTTGCAAAATCTGAAAGACTCAAAACACTATTTACTATCATTTTTGTTACCTTCGGAAAATATGAGGCGCGTGGGGTCATGTTTGCAAACAGGCTAAACCACACTCCTACCCCATCAAATTGCAGAGGATCTAACAGTCCTCTAGTCAAAATGTTTACTTTGTCCTTTTAAGGTTCTGACATTTCCTTCGCTGATTGAAGTGTGATAATTGTAAAATGTAAACGGGAATTCCAAATCGCGACGAAGGTTAATGGTTAAAAAATGACATAACTATGAAATACATGTATAGAATTACATTATTCCACACATATCATTATGCAACCATCCGTTTTCTTTTCAGACTTTATACACGTAATGCTTTCCATTGCATACTTTACAGACACAACACTCGTACCGATATCGCACTTAATTCGATTCACATAAATAGAGGATATTTGTTGGTTTCGGTAGCATATCGAATTTAATTCACGAGTGATCATAGAAATTTATATTTTCACGAGTGGCGTAGCCACGAGTGAAAATATTTATTTCAATGATCACGAGTGAATTAAATTCGATATGCTACCGAAACCAACAAATTTTCTTTTTATTTTATGCTTATTTTTGTAGTTTTGTTAATTTTCCGAATTTGCCTCATTAAGTTTCCCCGTGGGGTGCCTCAATTTTTAGAACGCACAAAGAACTTACTACACAAGAAAATAGTTCACATCTGTAAAAAGTGTATTACTATTTAAATCAATGTTTTATTCAACATATATCTTTTTCATACTTTATACATTCAATATTATTACAAACAATAGTTTAATTTAAATTATTATGAAATTAATAGTGTTGCATATACTGGCGTAGTAATTTGTGTATTCAACTGATCTCAAAGTTACGAAAGTGCTCGCCATGTTGAACAACACTTTTACGACTTGCTGGATTAATAACACATAACTGGATTAAACTAGGAACGCAAACATATTTCAACAGTGTTTTTGTGCTAAATGGTTTCGATATCAATCACTGTCACTCTCTGCAATAAGACGGATTCGCTTGTAGTGTCGCTGTACAGGGGAATCTGCGGTTACCGCCGGTGTACGGGATGGAGATTGCCTCTGGTGATTGACTACGTTCTGTGTCTGGGAAAGGCCCATGTAAGATTCAGAGTTGTGAAAATTAAATGTTACATTGCCCTGGAAATGTGAGTTGACAAAAAATCCTCGGGCCATCGGAAAATCACTTGATGCAGGTGTGGCTGACGCAGTGGCAGTGGCTGTGCGGTTGTGCTTTTCAACTGACTGGTTTGAATGAGAAAGTATTTTTGAAATATTTTTTGACTGTTCCTTGTTCAAACTGCTGTAATTATTTAATATTTATGTGCCCTGAAATCTGTATTATTTGATGAGCAGGAACATTCTCGTCATTCAGCATCTGAATCAAGTGCTTTCTTGCACTGAAAAAAGTTTATTTCTATGGTAAAAATAAAATCAATATTCAACGGTACACATGACATATTACATAAGATATAAGTTGTAATTGTTTTGTGTGCTCTTGAAACACTTCAATAAATACATGGTGGTCTGTCAAGTACTGGATGTAATGGAACCGGAAAGTAGAGGAATAGTACTAGTAGAGTACAGGAGATTTTATGAATTAAAATTTTGAGTGTTGTAGCATGTAAATTGGACAAACAACACCTATTTAATAAAAGGTAGGTAAGTGATTTTTATATTATATTTTAGTCTTGTTATGAAAGTTGTGTATAAAATATGGTGTTTTGACCTGTATGGGTTGATTCTTGGCTCTTGAATACCAGCATCTATTTTCATCTCGGTCATTATGCTGTATAGCTTGTTTATTCCCATGGCAGACTTCCTGAACCAGCATTGCTGTGTCTTGTTGCCAGGAGTTAAGAAGAAGGGGCTGTCTTCTGTCATCATGTCAACAGGGCGTGTGTCGGCATATAGCTTGTAGAGATGCACCGGATCTCTGTCAGGTTGTTCGGGAACTGCATATGCCCGTGGCTTGACTTTCCTATGAATAGTTAAAATATGTGTTGCATTAAATGTTTTGTTTAAATTAAATACTATTCCACCAAAAGTGAAGTCTACTGTATATTAATAATACAAATAAGAATTATATTGTAAACAAAGGTCTATAAATTCACTTGTGATTATAGAAAATATATATTTTCAATTGTGGCTTCGCCACTCGTAAAAATAATAATTTCTATGATCACTCGTGAAATAAAATCGATATTCTACCTTAACCAACAAATATCCTCCATGTTTGTATTATTTTTACTAAAGAAAAATTCCATTTAAATATTTTATAAACAGTACCAGTTTTTATATAAATAAAAAATTATCAATTCAGATTTGTGTACAAATATATTAAAGTAGGAAAATCACCTTATATCCCTAGGATTTTCACCAGTACGGGTTTTTGTCTGACGCTCAGTGTCGAAGGTGATGAATTCTTCACCAGTTTCAAAATCGATTTCAAGGCTGACATCACCCCAGCATAGGGTGTGAATTTCCTTGCCGGTTCTCATCCCAAAATGGGTTGTACATATAAGCCACAGTGAGTGTAATAGAGCTCTTGGGCTTGATTCTCCCAGAGTTTTAGCTGCGTACATAGCTTCAATATGTTCATTTGTTAATTCCTGGGCTTGATGCGGTTTATTTCCATAACCTTCTTTTTTCAGAGCTTTTTGTTTACTTTTTAATACTTCCCTCACTTTGGCAAATTCAGGGTCATTTATCAAAGAGTGCTTGTAGTTCATGTGCCTTAAATGCCTGTCGATTGAGCTTAAAAATTCCCTCAAAGATGTGGGTTCATACTCTGATCCATCTTTTTTAGTCACACCCAACAAAAACTCGCAGACCAGAGGGTTCAATTCATGAGGAGGTATATTTTCAGTATTTCTTGCCTCATTTTTGTGACTTTTTAGGAAAGTTTTGAAAAGTCTGATGTCATTGTCGGTTTTCTTTTTTGTATTAAAATTTTCGTTTTCAAGCAGAAAGCTATCCACACTTACAGATCTGAAATTCCTTGTTGGTGTTGTTACCAGTGGTGGTGGGGCTGATGTTGCTGCTCCTGCTGTTGGTGCTGCTGATGTTATTTCTTGTGATTTTGAAGCGCTGTCATCATCTTGTTCATTCATTTCATTAAAAAAGTCATCAAAGTCAAAGATATTTGAGAAAAGAAGATTTATTTCATTGTTTTCCAATTCATCCATTGTTGTTAAAGAGTTAAGCAGCAGACGAAATAATTATGTTTAAGGGAGGTAAATGTGTGTTTCAGGTTCAAGTAGACTAGTCTCCCTTGAATGAAAATTGCAATTGAGGCTCACCATGGGGTTATTGGGGAAGTAGTTCCAGTATCTAACTGAAACAGTGAAAAATAACGATATTTTTCACTGTTATGTTTCACTGTTTGAAACAGTGAAATACCACTTTTATTTCGCTGATATTTCTCTATAAACCACCGGAAAGCATAAAATAAAACCTGTTATTCTACTCACAACGTTTGATCGATTAAGGTATTATTGGCTTTTTCGCATAAACAAGGATTAAGTCCAATATAGAGTTTAAAAAATGTGTTTAAGTTTAAAAACACATTACAATCGAGTATTTGAATGAAACACATCGTCAAAGTAGCGGCCATTTTGCGTTTGGGCCGGCACTAAAACAAATACGTAAAACCGCAGACAATAAAGATAAGGTTGGAGGATAATTATATAACACTAATTCTGATCCCCATAGCGTCCATTATAAAACTGACAACGTTCAAAGTATTTTTATTGCCTTTCCGACGCATCAATTATTTCGAACCTGGTATCATTTTGAAGATGGATCTGTCCTCTTCCAATAATGGCAATAAAAAAAACATACCGTCTCGCTGCTTCTAAGAAAGTTAACCGCTGTCGTTTGCATCCACGGTAGAAAACAGTGCATTTTTCAACGTTACCTACCGGTATATTGTAAATGTCTGCGTTTGCCGTATGCGTTTTAGAGAGACCCTCGCGTTTGCAGAATTGTTTCACGAACGAAATTCGTTGTATTTTCTAACAACGTTTTTCACTAAAAATGGTCTTAAAAGAATTAACTAAAATGTGTAAGAACAATTCTGAAAAGAACATCTTACTGAAAAGTTGTCAAGTCAAAAAGTGTAAGAGTACACTATTCAATGTTAAATACAATACATATTTCGTCTGCCAAAATTTTACTACATCCGAGACCTGCACCGCGAGATTTTGTATTAACCCTGTTACATTGTTTTGATGTGTGGTATTACTTAAGACTATTTGCGAAGCAAATAGTCTAACAATGACGATGTAGTGGATATACTAGGTTTCTGTGGTAAATTCATAAATAGATTCCTGCGAATTTCTTAAACACCGGTAGTACTGGTATATAGTACGTGTTTGTTTAATTATGAATGTAGGCATTAATGCTGTACATAAGGCCAGTTTTAAACGTCGACTACTCAGGAAGTATAATTTCAGTTACCATAATAACACGCTATAAGACAAACGACGAAATTCTTTTATGAAATCTTGTTTATTAACAGCCATTTTACATAAATTTACGATGTTCACGGGATTGTACCATAGCATTATTGTAAAGAAATGTGAATTAATATTTTACATTCAATAACTTAAATAAAATGGGGTCTGACTTTAAATAATGAAAGGTACATTAATCAAAATATTACTATAAGTATGAATAAGTATTTTGTTCAATTGTGTGTGTTGTGAGTGCAAGCGTGCGTGTGTATTTGGATTTTTAAGAGGCTCTTCCGTGTCTGAAGCTTCAGCATGTGAGGTTCCGGAGCGTGTCCCAGCACTCTGTCATATTTGATTCTCGAAATTGGCACATATTTTGATATTGTAGCTTCTTAAATGAACCGCGCATGCACCATTGAATATAATGTTTACTGTCCAAGCTTCTCACTACAAGGAAAGCATTTTATTTTCAAATATTTAATATGGATGATAATAAGTTAACAATTGGAGTCGCGAGAACGCGACACGACTGTTTCGCAATAAGAATAAGAATAAAAAGATCAACGTTGGTGTTTTTGGCTTCTGGACACCGTCGACATGCGTTACTAGAAGTTAACCAATAGTTCACTTAATTTAAGATATAACCGAAAGTTTTATGGGAAAAATAACTAATAATTATTTCCAGCGCGATGTTTGGCGTGATTTTAGAGAAAGAAACATTTTCGCATCACCAAAGTGTACTAGCAAGATATATGGCACATTGTGAAAAGCACATTTTTTTACATTATCATTTGATTCGAGACAATTTATCAATAAGAAAAATAGTAATTTTTTGAACAGCGTTTCAGTACATGTTGTGAAAGCATTGCTGTTCTGTTAAAAATAGACTGTTTGTTATGTTATAATTTTATTACATGTATCTAATACATTGCTGTTTATGGAAATGTAATACAAAGCTGCTTATGAAACGAATTTTTTTAACAACACAAGTACTGTTCGCCAAGTACCGTGTTTTACCACAACTGTGTAAGCTTTCCACAGATGCCTCGTCCTCAAGCATATCATAACTGGTCATATCCACGTAACGGACTTAAAAGTTTCGCAATGACACAAAGGCTGTCTGTACATGTACAATCGATATAGCACTTATTTGGAAATACATGTACATCAGATTTCGTTATGTAATGATGATGTATTCAGTTGATATTAATGTAGGTTTATTGATTATACAAATGACAGAAAGGCATAACTGCAACATTAGTACCACAATTATAGATAAAATATGCATAAAGTAACTCATAACAGCAATATATATAAAAAAAATTATTTCAGTAACGAATATGTTGTCTATGTTAATGTCTGAGATCAATGATAATGCCCATGTACAGTAAGCATTTAAAATTTAAATTGGTAACACGTCATTTATATTACAGAATTTATATTTATATATTATTTTCAAACGAAGAGGTATAAGTTGATTATCTACAAATAAATACAATACTCATGTTTATAAAACACACTATCAGTGAACAAAAAGAACAATGCAATCAATATAAACATAATACAATAAAATATACAAGTTTATATGCATAGTTGAGGCAAAATATTATCCAACATTAAACCTCAGAACCAATATAGATGTAAAAAATAAATAAATAAAATTACGAACTAAAAATACCATGCAAACAATAATTAATAAGACTGTAATGAAGCATGACATACTTACGACAGATAATGAGCATGTCCTGCATGTCCTATATATGTTTATATATATATATATATATATATATATATATATATATATATATATATATATATATATATATATATATATATATATATATATATATATATATATCAACATTCCGAACACGCCTTTAAATTCATACCTGCTAGAATCGTATCTGCTCAAAACTATGATAAAGTTAAATCAGCAAAGCGTTATCTTAATTGGTATAATGTAACTTTTAGTTAATTAAATGCCTACATATTTATTGAAAGTCGAGTTTCAAACTGTCAAGCTAATTTATCTTATTACTTTAAATAGTATATTATGGCAATTGGTAGCGTGAAAGAACGCGGGTTGCGATCATCATTAATTAAACTTAATTGGAAATATTTCTGATCTAACCTGAATGCTATAAAGTGACCTTTAATGTGTTGGTCAACTCAATTGTCCAATTGTTACTCTGAAAGCATGTTTTACATCACCGCAAATACACCGAAACTCTCAGAAGATCTTAAATAGCGCCCGAATCTTTTTGTGTTATAATAGCTGATATCCCTCACGGACGGCTTCACACCTGCATTCAATTGACCTCCGTCGTATTTTCAGTTTACATTCTTTTCCAGTGCTCGAGCACAGGGATACGCCCTTTAACGGGCCTCTACGTGGCACGACATCCGTGCACGTCAAGGCGATGGGATCCATCTGACAAAGTCGGCCCTCCACGCCTAACAACATGGTAACCATGGCGACGCAGACCAGGACAAATCGTATATATGTCATTCTGGTGGTGATGTTGTTATTCTGTTGAAAGGAAAACGAATAAAGATAAATACATACTATCAAACATTTTGCTTTTCAAGAGTGTATCTCTGAAATCATTACTCTGAATTGTCCTTTTGTGTTTAAATTTAAATGCATTCATACATTAATATATTGTATGCTAGATATTACATAATTAATTAAAAAACACAACACCTGTGTACATGTAGAAACATAGCCTATATATTTTATACTACCGGTATACTGTTGATTAAATCATATCGTTCAAAATCAATTGGGCAAGCTGACCTAATATTTTACTAATTTAAATAATTATAGCATGTCAATCACTGCATTCAGTTGAGATATATTGACGTTTACATATTTTCCCATTAGTATCTGAGTGTTACATTTATTACATATTTCATTTAAAAATACACAACAAACCTGTTCTGCATTTTTTTTCTCCTCAAACGATATTACTTCGTGGGTGTTTCGTTTTTCTATCTTGGCGTCTATATTGCGTTTTGTTTTGAGCAGTTGATTGTCTTTTATTTTCACATCCAACTGAGCAGCATATATACCGTACCTCCAAAGTGAAAATCCATGTCATAAAATGAATCTTGAAAATCCTTTTGGTTATTTCTATCTTTCAGCATCAGAAACCAATTTTGTATCAAAAAAGGCCGACACATTTAATAGGCGTTTTTCGAAATTTCGTTGAAAAAAATGCATATAGAGCTTTCTGAAAAAATTACATATTTTCGGTCGGTTATACAGCGAGTTAGATTCCTAACATTTCTTTACTGCCAAGCACACGTAACAATACATGAAACGGATTCGAAATAGTTGCAATAAGCTGATTTCGCACACATATAAGCTCAACATAATACGATAAAGATAACATACAATTGCAGTTTAATTTTAACTGCAATCATTAGAAGCCAGCTTTAGTTTGCAGGGCTTATTTTTTCTCAATAAGGACGTCATCCTATGAGAAAACAAGACCACTTAAGAAGCTATTACTTACAAGCATCTGTAAGTGTCGTAATTTCTCGGCAAAAGTAATTTCGTGATTCGTATTTTAATAGGCTTTTAAGTGTCGATTCATATGATCTCGCTGAACATAACAAGGGAAACCAAATTACCAGTTTCATTCAAAATAAATTTGGTTTGTCCAATCCCGTACTTGAAAAGACTGCTCATCTTAGAATATTTTAGTATCATGTATTTATACATGTATTATGTATTACGCATGTGATAATTATTAGTAGTTAAGTGACTTGCTTGGTTAATGCCTCAGTCACAAATAATCCGGTCGCCGGCCGATGTGTCCAATCTCGAGGCATCGAGAAGATTGGACACGTCGGAGCCGTTCGCCGTCCGATGAGTGACAAAGTTATAAACCTCAGTCACAAATAGACACCGACCACCGTCCGATCAGCGGCCGACGTTTTTTTTCCGCTCATCGGACTGGCGACCGGCCGATGATCGCACGCACATCGGGTCATTTTGTAGCATCGGGCGGCGTCCGGATTAATTTTTTATATCACAGTTTGTTTTACCCGACATGGGGCCCTGGAAGGAATCGAGTTGAGATCGAAAAAAGATCGGACGATCAACGAACGGTTATCGCCCGGCGTGCGCCCGACATCGGATTCATTGTACGTGTATCATAACGAGCATCGTCCGGCGTCCGGCGGGCATCGTGCGGAGGCCCTCCGGCAATCAGACGGGCGCCGGCCGATGTATATGCCTCTGGGAAATACCTTTACTTTCATGTTCAATGAATCCGATGTCGGGCGATACCCGTGCGTTGATCGTCCGATCTTGTTTCGATCTCAACTCGATTCCTTCCTTGGCCCGACGTCGGGTAAAATTTTAAGAAAGACATAAAATTAAACCGGACGCCGCCCGATGCTACAAATTGGCCCGTTTTCCGTGCGATCATCGGCCGGTCGCAGGGCCGATGAGCGGAAAAATACGTCGGTGATCGGTGTCTATTTGTGACTGAGGTATTAACCATGGAGATACGTCAGTTGGAGGTTGTGTTTTGTTGTCGGGACTCCTACCGTTTATTATCCCTCGAAATTGTTTGTCATTTTGTAAATTTATGGAAATTATTTGGCCAATTTCTCGTAACTGTTGTGAGTTATTATGTTGTAAACGTCCAACAGAAGAAAGCAGGAATAATAATCAGCCTACGTTGTGGTTATGTTGCTAAACTGAAAGCATCTGGACGTATATTACGCAATAACGTAAGTTAATGAATGTGGTATGTCTTTCCGTTCGATCTCGGAAGAAAATCAGTCTAGAATTGAAATTCATACAGACATTTGATCTCCAATTATGTTATTCCAACAGGAATTATAATAATACAACCGAAAAGTCAGTTTAAACAAATTCACAGCACAAAAACTGTAAAACTGTTTTTAAATAACAAAAACGCGTTTCACTTAAAATGATTCCACCTATGAACCTTCCTTGAACACTTTGTTAACTTAAATTATTTAACTCAGTAAAATGTTATTCATTGTTTCTTTAAGTGGTATCTTAAAAAATTGTAAAATACTATCACCGCATCTCTTCTACGCGTAGTTTGATGGGGGGAAGATAGCGGCGTAGTTTTTCTTGGATATACGACATTATATATTTGATGATTTCAAGTTAAAGAGTATTTTAAAATTTGCTTTAGAATATTTATTGACGATTTACTACCAAACAGCCATTACTCACTCTTTATTAGAGTATTTTATGCAGCACTACACCGACAGCATAATGCAAAATGACATTTTATTATTAATGTTTTGTTTGAAAGTTGAGTCCAAAATTTAAAATATTCGTAACTGGAGTCGATGCGGATGCAGAGTTGTCTTAAGGCTTCATTTGCACGATCTTCTTCACAATGACAATGCCAACAATCAGAGCCACAACTGCCAGAGCACATAGCACGGCGTTATTTTATAAATTCTTTACGAAATTTTCGTTGATTTTGAGCGTTATAGAGACTTTAACATCATTGAATTGATTCCTTTTCCTGGCGCGTAATCTTCATTAGTGGCTACTTCGCTTCAATATTTTCTGCTCGTGTTGTTTCGTTTTCGGTACATGATCGCCCTTGTGGTAGTACTTCGATTCAATCATAGGTAACGTTCGCCAAAACAAATATGTGTAACATATTCTGATGGGATGACAATTCATTCACAAGTCCGATGATATGCTTATTGATATTTTATCCTGCAAGTCCACACAATAGTCTTATAAATAAGATACATTCAGTATATTTCGATATCGTAAAATATTGAAGTCCAATAATTTAAATATGGCGGGCCTGCACCGCGATTTGCAATAAAATCAGAATATTTGTTCTAATGCTATCTCGGCCAAGTCTAAAAATGGTTCAGGTCCGTTGATAAAACGTAAGCGCTATTCGATGAGGCAGTTTTCCTTTTATATATGTAAAGAAACTATTATTATAACTATTATAATTATTTTAATTAAACTATAATTGGTGGATAAAATGGGTCAGATGTTCTTGTTCATTCAGATACGATGAGGCTTTCCTAGGTTATGGGCATCCGGATAACATTCGGTTGGGTTCTTTCTTTTTTGCCGGGGTTGAACATGATTTTGGTCCCTTCATAAACATGGCTGACATGTGGTGGGGCAGTTTTTCTAATTTGTAAAAGGTGAGCATTTTGTTAACACTACCTGTTCAGAACTTTCTCGGTGTTCTGATTGTATCAGCTGAACGCCTTATGACCTCCGGTGTTCTTGTAAACGCCTGCAATGCATTGCAATCCGTATTTATGAAAAAATGTTGTCTGACTGTTCACATTTAATAATTATTTTTATTTTGCGTTTGATTTTGACGGTAACAGTATACGACACATCTACTTATATACGTGGACAGTCATGCCAAGTATGTTTTGATATATTTTAATGCATGGTCAATTTATTAAGGTCATGTTTCGACAATAAAGTTCATTATTTTGATGTCCGGGCGGTAATAAGGTAAGCACCAATCCTCGAGGTGTCAATATAATGTAGGAACCATCATCTACTTGTCGACATAATGCATGAGCCATTGTCCAAGTAGTTTAAATAACGTGCAAACAATCGCCCAATTGTCAAAATAATGCAGGAAACATTGTCTGGGTTTTTACAATAACGAAGGAACCATTATCCGGGTTGTCAACATAACATTATTTGGCCATGGCTCATGTACGCAGGGGAACCAATAACCGGATTCATGAACTGTTTTATGTATTTTTAACACAAACACATTTAGCTGCTGCAGTTCAAAATGATTAGAGCTGAGAAAATAAGTGTTAAAGGGTATTGCATGAAATACAATAATATATCAGAAATAATATTACTTTTAAATAAATTGCCACTATTACTTCTTGAACTGGTGATTGTGTCTTGCTTTGCAGAGGTTGATGGCTGATATACGATAGTTATCTGCCATTGCTGTCAGCTCCCCTGTCCCGTACTATAAGTCCTGAAATCCACATCTAAGCCAGCATTATTGTGGAGAGTTCGAGACGAGTGGCTAATCCAAACCCTACCAGTTCAAGAGAACATCAAACACCAAAGAAAGCAAATTGATAGGTAACGATGCAGCTCTTGTCTATTTGATTAATAGTCACGTACAATCCAAGAGTTACCTCAAACGTTTCATACATCATTGAAGTCGCTTTAAAAAGCTCTTTTCAAAACTACCATTTCGTGCTTATTAATAATATTTCCTCAACTTAAGAACAATAAGAAAGTATGAGAGAGTCAAAAATAACTAGGTAAACTTACTTATACTGATATTGAACCCAAATAATGTATTGTTTACTATTACGACTAGTAACAGACAACTTTTTAAAACTAATAAGAATACTATTGATAAAAATAATGTTTTTTACTTACACCAACCTATATGTTATATTGAAATATTCACAATGAAATATAATGTAACATAACGCACACAAAACGCACATTTGGGGCATTGTTGGATTTATATAATGATCGAAATTTGTACCACATTTCATAAATCTTAAATAGGCAATCATCTGGATCAACAAATCATTAGTCTCGGGTTATAATTACCGGACACGAATATTTGCTTACCGTATGTGTCAATCTTCGGTCATTTCCGTATGTATTCGTTAGGTGTCCGTTGCATACGTATATTTAGGTTGCAGACACGTGACTTAACAAACGGCCAATCAGAATTGTACATGTAGACACGTGACGTTACACAGCCAATCAGAATTGTACACATAACAATTATCAAAGCTTTCGTTGTTTATATCTATATTTATAGACAGTCTTACTTAAACGGCCGAACATACAAGTCGCATTATTGCTGGCTTTCGCGGGATGGGCCCATTGCGGGCTTCGCATGTACCTTGTATTTGACAAACATTTTGGAAACGTTGTGTTGTGTTAATAAGCAGAAATAAAACGCAAAGAAATCAGAAATGAACTTTGTTTGTTACTGTGTGATATCAACGAACAATACGCAATTACGTGACACAGTACATTTTATGGTGCCGTGTACCATGGATACGACCGAAGTACGATCACAAGTGCGATCACGTGCCGAAAAAAATGAAAACATCACAACCACAACGCGACATGAAAACAGGTCAGTTGTTTAAAAATATTATGGCAAACTTGGAGAGGGAATTTCAAAATTTATAAAGTAGAAAATGAAAGTAAAAGGCGTCATGACAACGAAATTTTTAAGAAATATTTTAAAGAATTTAATGTAGTTAGATGTTAAAAATAATAGTGTTGATAATAAATTATGTACGAACAAATTTTACAAATATCAAAATCATGCCAATTTTGCATTTACGGAATTAAGAATTCAGGAATTTAGATTATTTAAGTCAGTTTTGTTCATTATTTAATAAAGAAAATAAGGCGGGTTTTGTTTATTAGAATGATAAAGAAAATTAAAGAGGACGAATAAATAACATTATTGGAAAATTTAAAAATAGTTTTCCGAATTGTAAAAGAAAGAAAATATGAAATAAGAAAAATAATGTTGATTGCGAATATGAATATGGCAGACACACAAAAAAATTATGTAAATATGTATATACGTCATTGTGTTGATGCAAATATATGTAGGATATCGGTAATATTGAAGGTCTTGAGTAATTTTAAGTAAAAATTTAATGCGATCTGACGCGTATAGCGCAGTTAAAATATAACGATATGTACGCATTAAATTTCTAATATAATTGTTTAAGGGTTACAATTATATTTTATGAGCACGGCTGACTGATCAGCGTTCGGACATACCGAGCCCGAGGTTCTGATAACCTTAGCGTCCTCATGAGTTAGAGAATTTATCCCTGTGCCATCGAAGCAAATTACGCTATGGACAGAAGATGCGATGTCGCATAAGAATTATTTGAGTAGTTCGATTAGGAGCAAAGACCTGAATTTTGAAGTGTACCGATACGTGTTCTTATATTATGAATGCATATATATTAAAGTCTGCCTTGTCATATTTGCACATTTTTACAAGTGCACAGGTCAAACATGTCAATAAATCTATGCCCAACGGCAAAACTATAGTGATAAAGACGAGGTTTATGAAACCATGATATGAACAGGTACGTCTATCATTACCCATTACTCTAGGTCAATAAAGTGGCGCGCGCCTGTCAAAAATTTACCGGCTGCACGTGCGTAAAATGATTATGCCTAAGGCGGTACACAAGTCATATTAAGTAAATGGCTTGTCAGATGTCAAACTGTCATGTACTTATCCGAAGTATGTTTTGAGGAATTGACTAATATTTTTCGTTGTAAAGAGTTTATTTTTTTAAATAAGATATCACAGTAAGTTGTCATGACGATATTTAACAATAACTAAGGGAATATTTATAAATGTTTGCCATGATTTTGAATAACTGATACTTGTATCACCACGACGCAGATAAAAATATCGAGATTTGAAGACAACGCCGAAGAAAAGCGTCTTCGCGAGACAACGCCTATCCACAACGAATAGAAGAAACAAACAACATAATTAGAATGGAACATCACGGCGTTTACTCTCAAAGTGAATACCTGGTTCTATCGCTAAAAGAAGACCAACGCCAGAAGATTTCGAATGACAACAAGTGACGCAACACTGGACACAATACTTGTGACGTTAAACACTATAGAGTAGATGCAGCCGTTCAACTGTTTGACGTGCGTAGATAACGAATTTGGAATGATACTTCCGAGGCCTAAGACATCAAGGAGAACACTGCTATAGTTAATACCTCGTGAGCATTATGGCCAATAGAAGATCTTAATGTCCCGAGAGAAACGAAGACGCTGGGACCATCAACAAACGTACAAACGACAACGAAAACAACAACGACGATGAATACAACGGAAACGACAATCGACGACGCAAGTTAAACATCGGAAAGCAGAGCTGAATTAACAAACGCATTCCAATCGCCACGGACGAACCTACAATCGACTTATCTTCATGACGGCGGCAATGACTTCAATGAAACATCGTATTCGCCGCGAGCTACAACTTCAAGACAACATGGACGACACCAGATGTACAGATGGCCAACGATCAACAGATGATGTTCTACACAACATTTTGATTGACATTTAAATTGTATAACAATTACTAATGTTATTTATTTCAGCAGAGATGCTTGTCAAGGAAATCATATTGTTATCCGCATATTTTCCATCATTTGAGTGTGTTTATATGAATGTAGTTTTTTTTTTTAATTAGTAATTCAATAGTAAAATTTTAAAAGATTTTTTTAAATCATAAAATATAAAAAAATCAAATTAAGGGGGAAAGTTGTGTAACATAACGCACACAAAACGCACATTTGGGGCATTGTTGGATTTATATAATGATCGAAATTTGTACCACATTTCATAAATCTTAAATAGGCAATCATCTGGATCAACAAATCATTAGTCTCGGGTTATAATTACCGGACACGAATATTTGCTTACCGTATGTGTCAATCTTCGGTCATTTCCGTATGTATTCGTTAGGTGTCCGTTGCATACGTATATTTAGGTTGCAGACACGTGACTTAACAAACGGCCAATCAGAATTGTACATGTAGACACGTGACGTTACACAGCCAATCAGAATTGTACACATAACAATTATCAAAGCTTTCGTTGTTTATATCTATATTTATAGACAGTCTTACTTAAACGGCCGAACATACAAGTCGCATTATTGCTGGCTTTCGCGGGATGGGCCCATTGCGGGCTTCGCATGTATCTTGTATTTGACAAACATTTTGGAAACGTTGTGTTGTGTTAATAAGCAGAAATAAAACGCAAAGAAATCAGAAATGAACTTTGTTGGTTACTGTGTCTTTTCCACGAACAATACGCAATTACGCTACAATAATATTCGTAGGGTTTTGTGCATGGATCATAATTTTTAGTTTTGATTTCATAAACTATTAATAGCTTTGCATTTGTAAGTGATAATAATTATCTGGATAGAATTTAAGGTCACGACGAGAAGGATTGCTTTCTTATTTTCTTAACTCTCGCAAATATCTATAGCAACCACCATAAGGTAGATCTCAAATTGACACAAGCTACACGTTACCAACTTATTGCAAGTTACTGTTAAATGTATTGTATAAGCGGATGTTTCCCAAGTTGATTATGGCAGACACAGTGTGGTAACAGATAAGATATTAAATTAAATCAACTTTGTATCATAAACATTACTCGCTATATGACTAGGGTCTAACACAGGGCTGCAGCACCCTGTCGTGCCAATGTCACACTCTACTCCCTTTTGCATACACTTTGCCCTCGTTTTGATTTCACCCCACTATTTTAAAGGAAAATGTCTTTGAAGTTTCAATAAATTCATTCAGAATTCGTTAAAATATGCGATGCTTGTTGATCATTATTAACCATACAACGTATTCATATTAAACGCGATTAAACTGTAGAATTACAAATAATGAAATCAAAATAACAATTGTGTTTCCTTCCGGCGTGTGCATTAAACAAAATCGGAAAATTGTATTTTTCCCATCCGTACTTCAAACACGTTCGTCATATTGAGCATCGGAAAGAGATTCATCGCTCTCCGAGTATTATTCAGCAACATATAACTGACAATCACTATATACCGTCTTATACATGTACGTTTCAATAGAAAATTCTTGATAATCACTATCATATTCATTTTTCATCTTTTTTCTTACTAACGTGCCAGGCATTTCATATCCAGAGCCATATTATGCCGGTTCGTTATTTAGGGCAATTGAACATGGTTTGAACCTACGTCACTACAAGTTTGAATGAAAATTGCGAGTACCGTAGATCGGAGTATATGAAAACTCGTTTTCGCTAATTACACCGTCATTGCATCAAAGAGAGGTGCGTTAATGAATTTATATGCACTAAAATCGATAAATAAGGGGTTTTACGGGTTTTAAAAAGCATGGCCTTGCTCCTTAAAGTAAACAATTTTTTTTTCTTGTCAAGGAAAAATGGCAGAATCAAAACTGCACAAAACCAAAAAACAGGTTTTTGTTTGATTATATCAATACCGCCACGAAATGGTAGTTTTGAAAAGAGCTTTTTAAAGCGACTTCAATGATGTATGAAACGTTTGAGGTAACTCTTGGATTGTACGTGACTATTAATCAAATAGACAAGAGCTGCATCGTTACCTATCAATTTGCTTTCTTTGGTGTTTGATGTTCTCTTGAACTGGTAGGGTTTGGATTAGCCACTCGTCTCGAACTCTCCACAATAATGCTGGCTTAGATGTGGATTTCAGGACTTATAGTACGGGACAGGGGAGCTGACAGCCATGGCAGATAACTATCGTATATCAGCCATCAACCTCTGCAAAGCAAGACACAATCACCAGTTCAAGAAGTAATAGTGGCAATTTATTTAAAAGTAATATTATTTCTGATATATTATTGTATTTCATGCAATACCCTTTAACACTTATTTTCTCAGCTCTAATCATTTTGAACTGCATCAGCTAAATGTGTTTGTGTTAAAAAAACATAAAACAGTTCATGAATCCGGTTATTGGTTCCCCTGCGTACATGAGCCATGGCCAAATAATGTTATGTTGACAACCCGGATAATGGTTCCTTCGTTATTGTAAAAACCCAGACAATGTTTCCTGCATTATTTTGACAATTGGGCGATTGTTTGCACGTTATTTAAACTACTTGGACAATGGCTCATGCATTATGTCGACAAGTAGATGATGGTTCCTACATTATATTGACACCTCGAGGATTGGTGCTTACCTTATTACCGCCCGGACATCAAAATAATGAACTTTATTGTCGAAACATGACCTTAATAAATTGACCATGCATTAAAATATATCAAAACATACTTGGCATGACTGTCCACGTATATAAGTAGATGTGTCGTATACTGTTACCGTCAAAATCAAACGCAAAATAAAAATAATTATTAAATGTGAACAGTCAGACAACATTTTTTCATAAATACGGATTGCAATGCATTGCAGGCGTTTACAAGAACACCGGAGGTCATAAGGCGTTCAGCTGATACAATCAGAACACCGAGAAAGTTCTGAACAGGTAGTGTTAACAAAATGCTCACCTTTTACAAATTAGAAAAACTGCCCCACCACATGTCAGCCATGTTTATGAAGGGACCAAAATCATGTTCAACCCCGGCAAAAAAGAAAGAACCCAACCGAATGTTATCCGGATGCCCATAACCTAGGAAAGCCTCATCGTATCTGAATGAACAAGAACATCTGACCCATTTTATCCACCAATTATAGTTTAATTAAAATAATTATAATAGTTATAATAATAGTTTCTTTACATATATAAAAGGAAAACTGTCTCATCGAATAGCGCTTACGTTTTATCAACGGACCTGAACCATTTTTAGACTTGGCCGAGATAGCATTAGAACAAATATTCTGATTTTATTGCAAATCGCGGTGCAGGCCCGCCATATTTAAATTATTGGACTTCAATATTTTACGATATCGAAATATACTGAATGTATGAGCGTTATAGAGACTTTAACATCATTGAATTGATTCCTTTTCCTGGCGCGTAATCTTCATTAGTGGCTACTTCGCTTCAATATTTTCTGCTCGTGTTGTTTCGTTTTCGGTACATGATCGCCCTTGTGGTAGTACTTCGATTCAATCATAGGTAACGTTCGCCAAAACAAATATGTGTAACATATTCTGATGGGATGACAATTCATTCACAAGTCCGATGATATGCTTATTGATATTTTATCCTGCAAGTCCACACAATAGTCTTATAAATAAGATACATTCAGTATATTTCGATATCGTAAAATATTGAAGTCCAATAATTTAAACATGGCGGGCCTGCACCGCGATTTGCAATAAAATCAGAATATTTGTTCTAATGCTATCTCGGCCAAGTCTAAAAATGGTTCAGGTCCGTTGATAAAACGTAAGCGCTATTCGATGAGGCAGTTTTCCTTTTATATATGTAAAGAAACTATTATAATAACTATTATAATTATTTTAATTAAACTATAATTGGTGGATAAAATGGGTCAGATGTTCTTGTTCATTCAGATACGATGAGGCTTTCCTAGGTTATGGGCATCCGGATAACATTCGGTTGGGTTCTTTCTTTTTTGCCGGGGTTGAACATGATTTTGGTCCCTTCATAAACATGGCTGACATGTGGTGGGGCAGTTTTTCTAATTTGTAAAAGGTGAGCATTTTGTTAACACTACCTGTTCAGAACTTTCTCGGTGTTCTGATTGTATCAGCTGAACGCCTTATGACCTCCGGTGTTCTTGTAAACGCCTGCAATGCATTGCAATCCGTATTTATGAAAAAATGTTGTCTGACTGTTCACATTTAATAATTATTTTTATTTTGCGTTTGATTTGACGGTAACAGTATACGACACATCTACTTATATACGTGGACAGTCATGCCAAGTATGTTTTGATATATTTTAATGCATGGTCAATTTATTAAGGTCATGTTTCGACAATAAAGTTCATTATTTTGATGTCCGGGCGGTAATAAGGTAAGCACCAATCCTCGAGGTGTCAATATAATGTAGGAACCATCATCTACTTGTCGACATAATGCATGAGCCATTGTCCAAGTAGTTTAAATAACGTGCAAACAATCGCCCAATTGTCAAAATAATGCAGGAAACATTGTCTGGGTTTTTACAATAACGAAGGAACCATTATCCGGGTTGTCAACATAACATTATTTGGCCATGGCTCATGTACGCAGGGGAACCAATAACCGGATTCATGAACTGTTTTATGTTTTTTTAACACAAACACATTTAGCTGCTGCAGTTCAAAATGATTAGAGCTGAGAAAATAAGTGTTAAAGGGTATTGCATGAAATACAATAATATATCAGAAATAATATTACTTTTAAATAAATTGCCACTATTACTTCTTGAACTGGTGATTGTGTCTTGCTTTGCAGAGGTTGATGGCTGATATACGATAGTTATCTGCCATGGCTGTCAGCTCCCCTGTCCCGTACTATAAGTCCTGAAATCCACATCTAAGCCAGCATTATTGTGGAGAGTTCGAGACGAGTGGCTAATCCAAACCCTACCAGTTCAAGAGAACATCAAACACCAAAGAAAGCAAATTGATAGGTAACGATGCAGCTCTTGTCTATTTGATTAATAGTCACGTACAATCCAAGAGTTACCTCAAACGTTTCATACATCATTGAAGTCGCTTTAAAAAGCTCTTTTCAAAACTACCATTTCGTGGCGGTATTGATATAATCAAACAAAAACCTGTTTTTTGGTTTTGTGCAGTTTTGATTCTGCCATTTTTCCTTGACAAGAAAAAAAATTGTTTACTTTAAGGAGCAAGGCCATGCTTTTTAAAACCCGTAAAACCCCTTATTTATCGATTTTAGTGCATATAAATTCATTAACGCACCTCTCTTTGATGCAATGACGGTGTAATTAGCGAAAACGAGTTTTCATATACTCCGATCTACGGTACTCGCAATTTTCATTCAAACTTGTAGTGACGTAGGTTCAAACCATGTTCAATTGCCCTAAATAACGAACCGGCATAATATGGCTCTGGATATGAAATGCCTGGCACGTTAGTAAGAAAAAAGATGAAAAATGAATATGATAGTGATTATCAAGAATTTTCTATTGAAACGTACATGTATAAGACGGTATATAGTGATTGTCAGTTATATGTTGCTGAATAATACTCGGAGAGCGATGAATCTCTTTCCGATGCTCAATATGACGAACGTGTTTGAAGTACGGATGGGAAAAATACAATTTTCCGATTTTGTTTAATGCACACGCCGGAAGGAAACACAATTGTTATTTTGATTTCATTATTTGTAATTCTACAGTTTAATCGCGTTTAATATGAATACGTTGTATGGTTAATAATGATCAACAAGCATCGCATATTTTAACGAATTCTGAATGAATTTATTGAAACTTCAAAGACATTTTCCTTTAAAATAGTGGGGTGAAATCAAAACGAGGGCAAAGTGTATGCAAAAGGGAGTAGAGTGTGACATTGGCACGACAGGGTGCTGCAGCCCTGTGTTAGACCCTAGTCATATAGCGAGTAATGTTTATGATACAAAGTTGATTTAATTTAATATCTTATCTGTTACCACACTGTGTCTGCCATAATCAACTTGGGAAACATCCGCTTATACAATACATTTAACAGTAACTTGCAATAAGTTGGTAACGTGTAGCTTGTGTCAATTTGAGATCTACCTTATGGTGGTTGCTATAGATATTTGCGAGAGTTAAGAAAATAAGAAAGCAATCCTTCTCGTCGTGACCTTAAATTCTATCCAGATAATTATTATCACTTACAAACGCAAAGCTATTAGTAGTTTATGAAATCAAAACTAATAATTATGATCCATGCACAAAACCCTACGAATATTATATTTCATTGTGAATATTTCAATATAACATATAGGTTGGTGTAAGTAAAAAACATTATTTTTATCAATAGTATTCTTATTAGTTTTAAAAATTGTCTGTTACTAGTCGTAATAGTTAACAATACATTATTTGGGTTCAATATCAGTATAAGTAAGTTTACCTAGTTATTTTTGACTCTCTCATACTTTCTTAGTGTTCTTAAGTTGAGGAAATATTATTAATAAGCACATACAATATTTTTGACACTTTCAATATTTTGGTGACCAAGACCATAGCCAGAATTATTTATAAGTTGAAATGTAATTGTCCTTTTTATAGCTGCTCTGCTGATTCATCTATTAGTTCTTAATTAGTTAATAAGCGAAGGGTTCAAATAACGTTGTTTTTTGTTACCAAACCATTGATGTATAATAAATATTCGAATTTTGAATTAATCCATATATATATCCAATGGACATTAAGGGGCATAAAAATAATCGATTCCGTGTGTCTAGTAAGACTAATACATTTAGAATATTGTCGTGCAATTTCAGAAAATATAAAAGCATTTTAAGGTATAGAATCCGGTGCGTGTATTTCGAAGTTTTGTCCGGACGCTCATTGCATCCGAAAGCAACACACTGAACCATGTCGAATAGCGTTTGTCATGCAAACACTTATTTCAACACACGGTTTAAATAATACTTAATAATAACGAAAAACTAACAAAATAACACGATATTGATTGTAAAAGGTGACGTTAAGCGCGAAATATTCAAGCCCTTTCTTTAATCAAGTTTCTTTAAGTACTGAAACCCATTTGTTCAATGACCTTCGTTTGTGCACTTAATCTGAAAACAAACTCATACAATATAAAATATGATAATCAACTTTATTTTTTATGCTGCAGTCATGGGTAATATAATTGCCAAGGATCCTGATTTTTGGTGCTCTACCGACGATCCGGGTCAAGAAAGACATAACGCAGATTGGATGAAGAGAGTACCTGATTCTAAGTTTCTATCAGAGTTGTCTATTCTTGGCACACATAATACTTTGTATTATTCTTATGGTGGAGTAGAGGGACTATGGGTTTGGTGTCAGAGTTGGGTATTAAGAATTCAGCTGAATATGGGAATAAGATTTCTTGACATTCGATGTCAGGCTTCCAATGGTGATATGTTGCTCAATCATGGTGGCTATAAACTTGGTACTCTGACGGATACATTGACCTGCTGTGTAAACTTTCTTCAAATTCACCCAACTGAATGCGTTATCGTATGGATTGCAGAAGAAAACAGTAAGTTAGCAGCACATGAGTTAAGGGATGCGATGAAACCATTCTTGGAGAGGTTTCGGGGTTTTGTCTTATACCAAAGATTAATGCCAACCCTTTGCGAAGCAAGAGGGAAGTTGGTCATTCTGGCAGACTATAAAATCGAAGGAAATGATAATATGATGAAGTATGAAAATTATGGTGGAATGGCCATCTGTGATATCTGGAAACCCGACTCATGCGCACAAAAATTGATGGCATCAATGATAACATAGACAAAGCATCCTCAGCTGCAAGGGGTAGAAAAGAAATGTACATAACGTTCACAAGCTATACATGGTTAGCGGATTGCCCACGTCGTAGTAATCCTACAGTGCATCGTTAAGTCAGAAATCACAATGGTTGCCTTGGCATTTTTGTCATGGACTTTCCAGGATTTAAAATAGTTCAAGACATTATTAATCACAACTGAGGGCACATACTCCATTTTCAGGTCCATCTCTGGCAAAAAACAAAATTGAAAATGTTAATTAAACATACACACTATGCATATGCTTATTAGTTTATGTGAACTATGTCTATTCGGTAATGTGAACTAGTTTTAATATGACATAAAAAGTGTCATACTGATTGACATGCATGAATAGATGTGCCTGTTTTTCTAAATCAAATGCAAAATATTAAACATTGAATTCTTATGTCATTTTGTTCACACGATTTCATTTGAAAAGATGTTCTTTAAATGATTGTAGACATTGCATTCAAATAAATTCTTTTTTATCAGGCATTTATTTATTTAATGTTTGTTTTGGAATTCATGATTTAGCAATAGTCTTTCGTTTAGGGGAGTACAAAGTCTTTAGAAAAAAAACTTCGGACCATAAAACAATTCCGAAGTCCGACAATTCAATTAAACAACTGTTCGAAAAGACTGCTTTAGGGTCACAATGTTAATGGTTCATAAATTAACCTGTGGTAAAGTATATGGTTGAACAAATCTTAACGAATGGAACTGAAACATTAACGGATCCTAATTTTACTTTGTGATACGCATTTCAATATTCTGGAATATTAGATTAGATTGGATGTTTGCCAGCTATGCTATGATAATGCGAAATATGTAAATATGTTGCTGTTTTGTGGCTAAATGACCGATACTTAATATTTCTAGGGTATTGATTTGATATAAGTTTGTTCAAACTTAACGTTAAAGCTGTGTATATTGCATCAATTCGATTAAGTTTGCCTAAGTGTGATCACCTAAGTTTCTTGCTTGGTTTTCATTTAAATTAATACTTAATGTAGTATTTTCTATGTAATCATTTTTATATATAAAATTCAATTACTTATCATCAAATAACTATTTCTTGGAAAAAGACAATTAATAACTCGATATGAATTTATATTGCTTTATTGAAAAAACATTATCATGCCTTATTGTTTCAATACTGTTTTTTTCTGTCCTTATAAATGATGTATATGGTCGTATATCAATTAGTTTGTTCATGATATGTAACGTATTATTTAAAACATACAAACATGTGTACATTTCATTATTTGTATCATTTTAAAATGAATGTCTTTTCAGAAAGGCAAACCACGTCAAAACGCGATAGTCATCATCAAAATGTCTACATTGTTATTTTTTCTGATTATTTATATTTAAAATGTATTCCTAAATAACAAACAAAAATAATACACAACATCGTTCGCTTACAAGTACAATTTTCAATACATAGGATAATTTTACTTTTTTTGTAAAAGCAGATGCATTGATATTTCCTTATAATGTTTGTCAATGTTATTATAAGATTGACATTTTTGATCCAATTGTAACTTGTTTTTAATACTTAAATTTAAAAAGAAGAGTGTCAGTGTTTTTGTTAAGTTCGTTCTGGAAACATCACAATATACTTTTTTGAAAAACTCGTTTCGATATTAAAAGCCATATCGAACGAATCCTAAATCATTTTTAAAATCAACTCAGCTTTTCTCATAACAGATACTCCGCAGTATGTTTGACATTTTAGGAATGGAATCTACTATCACTAGGGAAGTGTTCCTTTTTCGGATCACTTCAAATGCCTGCCCTATGACCTTTGTTTAATTTATATGATTGACTTGAAGTTTAAAATTGAAACTTTTTTAATTATTATATATGATTTAAGTATACTACATACACCTTTCATTTTCATCTTGTTAAATTTCATTTTGAATGATACATGTAATGTATGTAAGAATTACAATGCTCTGAATACCGCGTTAAGTTTCTCTCCTAGCACTTCATGTTGCAACAAAATATTTCATTTGTATAGTTTTCCTTTTTGTATTTGCAAAAAGTTCAAAGCTATAAATTTTGCAAAAACTAAAACAAAGCTTATTAAAATACCACCGAAATTTAATTACAATAAGGGAATTAATTACATTTAAGTACATTCATAAAAAAGTAAGCATTCTGAAAGTTGAACCATATATAAAAAATATGTGTGTATGCGTGCGTGCGCCTGGGCGCGCGTGTGTGCGTTGCGTGCATGCATGCATGCGTGTGTGTGCATTAAAACTGCGAGTTACAAATTAAGTTTATTTAATTTGATGTTTTGTTTTCTTTTTCTTCTTGAGAACGATATTCAACTATCTTTAGCTTCTCATTTTATACCGCAGTTGTTTTTTTTATACACAATGTTCTACGTTCAATCTTTTGTAAAAACTGTTTTTTGTTTGATTGTTCTGAATCTCTTTTTAACATTTCAAAAATCCTTAAAGCGATTAAATTATAATCGAACCAGTTTATGATCAAGCACATTTGAACGATGCAATTTATTTCTTTAACATTTAAAAAAACTATTCCTATCAAATTAATCAAAAGTCGACATCCGTGTTAAAATCTAGAGAAATTTCTGAGGACAACATGTTGTTTTACAATTATAGTTTGAATCATGTATTGTATTATGTTGTACTGTTATACTGGATGTTCATTGTATTCTAACATGAATTATAGTTTTCCTGCTGAAATTTAGTATATTATTATTATTATACGTTCAAATATAGTTATTAGTGTAATTTTAATTGAAAATGTAAGTTATTCAAATGGTATATTATTGGAATGTTCCAACAGTGTCACTTGTAATATTGTCAAGATGATCTGAATGGTAAACTATACGACACTAGCTCAGTAGAATTATCCGAAGGGATATTAAATAATTATAACTCTCTGATTATACTCCTTTAATTGACGTTTCGGCATAATGCCTTTATCAAAATATTGGAACTTATATGTTAACATTTTTACCTCTTTTGACTGCACAATTTAAATAACAAAAAAAATGTTTTAAACGTCAAATGACGTTGTACATGATGACGTCATAAATGGCGTTATATAAAATGGCGCAAAAAAATGTAAAAAATCGCCAAAAATGAAATGACGTTAATCACTTACATATTTTGTCTTAATCTTATGTTAAATGTGTGCTTTATATATTTAATAAATTGATATTTTACAATAAAACAATCATCATCATATGTAATTATAATCTACCTAAACTTATTATCATAAATTAAATAGGGTAAACTTATTTAATGAATTTAAATATTTCAATCCATATCTATGAAAAATATTATAATGATATTTGATTAAATAATCATATATTCTTGCTATTTTATATATCATATACACATTATGGATAAGATATATTGCATAAAGTACTATTATTTTTACATTCATTTATGTTGATGATAAATATAAAACGTTTTTCACATATATTTTTTACAAGATAGTTTCCCGTAGCAGGATATCAAGTTGATTTTGGATTTAGTCCATTTTGGTGATTGCGTTTGCAACTTCTTTATGAATTCCAATTCTTTGATGAGTCTGTAATAATGTGAACTGTCTCTTATTTGTGTTAACACTGATACACCCATATCCTGCACTCTGTTGCCAGCACCATTGAAATCTTCTGAGATTGGTTTATCTCTTCGTAGCCGCACGTCAACCTCGTGTTCTTTGGCACGTTCCTTTAATGATCTGATTGTCTCTCCGACGTTTACCATCTTTTGGCATTTAATACAAAATATACCGTACACCAAGTTATAAATGTTACAGTTCCGTTTTATTGCTTCGTTTGGAATTTCACTTTTTGGGTTGTTATGAAAACCTCTTTTCAACATTTTACAGACTATACAATTAGTCTTACACGATTGTGGTATTAGTTTGTTTATTTCTTTTGTACAAACAAATAAAGAAATAAACAAACGTTTTCAACTAATACCAAAATCGTTTAAGACTTATTGTATAGTGTATATTGCAATGGAGTCCTGTTGCAACATAAAATGTACTATCAAGATAAGAAAAATAGAAAAATGCAAGAGTCTGATACACAAAAACTTAAATCAAACGATAAAAGAACTAAAAACAATTGTGAAAGTAAACCAGCAAAAAAGACACAATTGAAACAAATAATAATAGTCTTGACACTGTTACAAATCTGTCTTCAAGAAAGTTAACAGAAGCAGAAACAAGTCTATTATCCAAAGGAATATCTGTTGTACCGTCTATAAACCACGTAGATTTATCAAAGATACACAGTGACCTAGCAAAATGGAAGAGACGGATGCGACTCGCAGAGTATTTCCATAATGATGAAAATCAAGAAAGGAAAAATGAAAAGGAGGAATATGAGATAAAGAAGTAAAGCCGTTTTACTCCTGAAACTGGTAGAAAAAAGTTGCTGGATGCTTATATATAAGCAGTTAAAAATGATATTCTAAATGGCATAAAAGAAAATGGACAGTTAAATATCAAAGCATTGCACACTTTACTAAATGATTCCAGTATAATAATAAGGCCTGCAGACAAAGGCTCTGGAATGGTGATAACAGACGCAAATGAATATGTAGAAAAACTCAGGAATGAAGTTAATGACAGCACATAATATGAAAAAAAAAGGGAATGGACTTGAAAATGCAAACAAAAAGGTAAAGCAACTAGCAAATAAACTATTTAAAAACGGCATTATCTCAAAGAACTTACAACAATACTTGATACCCAAATATCCATCAAGAGGGAAACTCAAAGGAAATTCAAAAATACATAAAAAGGCAACCCGTATAGAACAATCGTAAATGGCATTGGAACAAGTACTGAAAGAATGGCAGACGTAGCAGAAAAGGAGCTCGAAACCTATGTTATAGAAACACCAAGCTATATAAGAGACACCACAGCATTTTTAAACGCTATAGAGAGAGAAGTAACTACACCATTACCAGAAGGAATTATCTTATACTTATAGTGTTTTGATGTTGTCAAGTTATACCCATCGATTCCAAAGAAAGAGGGCCTAGAGGAGTGCAAACAAGCTTTAAATGAACGCTGTACTAAGACCATTAACACTGAAGCGGTGATTGAAATGATTGAAACTGTTTTAGAAAATAATGTGATCGAATTTTGTGGACAAGAATACAGACAAAAAGAGGGAGTAGCTATTGGATCGAAACTTGGGAGAAATTATGCCTGCTGTTACATGAGAAAATGGGATGAACAATTATCTGAATACAATAAACAACCAATATTCTATAAACGTTTCATAGATGATGGGTTTGGACTATGGACACATGGAATTGACGAACTCATGAAATTTTTCGACTATGCTAACAAAATACATGACAACATCAAAGTAGAATTAAGATGGAACACAACACAGATAGACTTCTTAGACACAAAAATTCAACTAGAAGATAATAAAATAACAACTGATTTATACTCAAAGCCAACCGATAAACATCAATATGTCCATTATGACTCAGACCATCCAACAAATGTGAAGAAAGAAATACCCTATGGATTAGGAATACGTTTAAAAAGAATATGTTCTGACGAAAACAAATACAGACATCGGAAACAAGAACTAAGACAGAATCTACAGAAAAGAGGATATCCAAATAAATTTGTAAACCATGAATTATCCCGAGTTGATAATTTAAATAGGAAAGACTAACTTAAGAAGAAAGAAACAAATAAAACAGCCAACAAGAGAGTGCCACTAGCTATAACTTATTCTAACAACCTTCCAAATATCCACTTAATTATTCGTAAACATACCGACAAACTATATAAATCAGACAGAATGAAAAATGTATTCCCAGAGGTACCAATATTTGCATACAGACGAGAAAGGACTATCGGTGACATTTTAGTTCATGGAAAAACAAATAAAGAAATAAACAAACGTTTTCTACTAATACCACAATCGTGTAAGACTAATTGTATAGTCTGTAAAATGTTGAAAAGAGGTTTTCATAACAACCCAAAAAAGGAAATTCCAAACGAAGCAATAAAACAGAACTGTTACATTTATAACTTGGTGTACGGTATATTTTGTATTAAATGCCAAAAGATGGTATACGTCGGAGAGACAACCAGATCATTAAAGGAACGTGCCAAAGAACTGACGTGCTGACGTGCGGCTACGAAGAGATAAACCAATCTCAGAAGATTTCAATGGTGCTGGCCACAGAGTGCAGGAAATGGGTGCATCAGTGTTAACACAAATAAGAGACAGTTCCCATTATTACAGACTTATTAAAGAATTGGAATGCATAAAGAAGTTTCAAACGCAATCATCAAATGGACTAAATACAAAAAAATCAACTTGATGTCCTGCTACGGGAAACTATCTTGTAAAAAATATATGTGAAAAACATTTTATATTAATCATCAACATAAATGAATGTAAAAATAATAGTACTTTATGCAATTTATCTTATCCATAATGTGTATATGATATATAGAATAGCAAGTATATATGATTATTTAATCAAATATCATTATAATATTTTACATAGATATGGATTGAAATAATTAAAGTCATTAAATAAGTTTACCCTATTTAATTTATGATAATAAGTTTAGGTAGATTATAATTACATATGATGATGATTGTTTTATTGTAAAATATCAAGTTATTATATATATAAAGCACCTATTTAACATTAGATTAAGACAAAATATGTAAGTGTTTAACGTCATTTCATTTTTGGCGAATTTTTACATTTTTTGGCGCCATTTTATATAACGCCATTTATGACGTCATCATGTACAACGTCATTTGACGTTTAAAAACATTTTTCTTTGTTATTTAAATTGTGCAGTCAAAAGACGTAAAAAAGTAGTTAACATATCATTTCCATTGTTTTGATAAAGGCATTATGCCGAAACGTCAATTAAAAGAGTATAATCAGAGAGTATATGATACTACTTCTTTAAAGCTTTTCAGTAATGACGAGATGTAGTTGATACTCGTTTTGTTTTCATTTCATCGTGCCTCAGAAGTTACGGTTCTAGTTCATTGGTCTGTAAATAACCATTGAATAGTTGTATAGTAATTAAAATGCAATATTTTATATTCTATTGCTATTTAATTTGAATCGTTACGGCATGATGTGAATTATTTACTTTTACATGCTCAATTAATAATTCTGGATCCAATATGAGCTATGGATCTCCTAGCAACCGCTTAAAACCACTATCGTTTTGCGGGTTCCAATCCGTTGACCGTAGTGTTATTCACATGAGTGCGTTTGGTACGTGTATTGTCTTGTACATTTGTTTGTGTCACTGTTCGGCAAGTTTTACTTAATGTGTCTCTGTAATTTACCCTCACATATTTATTATATATTCACTACTTAATAGCTCATAGCTTTATATATATTCGAAAAAAAAGAAGAGCGGGTGTACCTATTTCCGAACACTTAAGCCACTTTAAATGATGTACGGAATTACGATAACTTTCAATCAAAGGGAGACAATAATCAAAAAGATATGTGCATATGGTTGACATTAGTCCAATATAGAACTAAATGGTCCAAAAATTATTTACAAAGCATACGCACATCCAACTGTCCCAAATTCCAAACATATGATTGATCGTAATTCCGAACAGAAGTGTTCCTAATTCCGAACATGATGACCTTTTTAAAAAAATATCCCGATGAATCCATTTAATTGACAGTTTGAAAAATACCAACTTAAAAACAATTTCCGTAATCAAAACGATTACATGTAAGTTCGGTAAATAACAAGTTCGGTAAAAAGGTAATATAGCGCAATAGATCTGGAGGTTCAGGTTAATTGATATTTTAAAATACGTAGACATAACAAGGATATTAACACGCATGTTGATACATGTACTTTACAGTTATTCACGCCCTTTGTTTACTATACAATTATAATTTACCGAAACCTCCAGACAATATTCAACTATTTTACCTTTTTACCGATCTTTTCATTAACCAAACTTACTGTCAATTGGTGGGAATGCACAGAACACTGTAATCCATTACCACAATCAGATTTTTGTTATTTATCCAAAGTTCACAAATAAACATTACATAATAAAGGAAATTGTGCGACTGACGGATAAATATACGAATATTTTGGCGAAAATTAACCAGTCTCTATTCAAACCAGGCAGAGTTGTTGTCAGAAATCGCGTTGATGTCATCAACAAGTGTGAGCAATCGATCGTCATCGTATTGCATGGCGAAATCTTTCGCTTAATACACAATGCTCGGGTCTATGGCTTATTCTCGTTTCGCATAAAGGGTTAAAATAATTCTTGAGGCATCCATTATGACAGCACGCTCTTTTCAAAGCTGGACAGTGGTGCGCAAGTTGAGAGATGGGCGACAGGCAAAAAAACATACATCCACTTTCGGCCAGGTCGGTTGTCCGTGAAAGGGGTCCTCCTGCCATCCTCTAGAATTATTTTCATTACCACATGTGTGAGTTTCTTTCGGGTTCTCCCATAACCGATTCGAGACATGTGAAGGGCCCATTGCTCCAACCGTGCTTCTTCTACAGGTGTCAACACCGTTTTCATGCCAAGTTTTGAACTGCTGAACTTGTTTTTGACACGATCATGCAATGTTGTTTTCGGGACATTATATGTTTTAGATGCTTGACAAAGACACTTACTTCTAACAACCTCGGCAGCTTGATCCATCATACAGAGGTCGTATGATTGCCTCTTCACTCCAATTTGACGGCTCATTACTGCAAAAACCAGTTATTATAAGTCATCGGACTTGCAAAATAAAAAAAGTGTATTTTATATTTGACAAAATTTAGTCTATCGTTCGGTAATTGGATCAGTCCTTGAATGTGGTATGTAATTCCGATAACCGAACACTATCGATTCCTCCGTTACACAACCCTACATCTTGATTACCAGTGTCCCACATGATCAGAACGTGTTTCTAGATTATTGTTTTTCATAGAACGCTACTGAAACGAAATTATGTGTTTTGATATAAACTTAGCAAAAAAGTGTAAAAAATTAGCGATCAGAAAATTTCACTTACCGAAAGGCTGTGTATATCGGCAATTTTTTTTTCTGAAAAACAGGCTGCACCTTTCAACCTAAATGGCACCGAAAAGAAAGAAAAAGGAAGTGATATCAAAATAATTACGTCATATTCCTGATATCTTTTACGGCACATGATTGGATATTTTTTTTTTATTTTGTTCGGAATCAAGAACATGGTCAGATTTAGGAGCACCCGCTCTAATCTAAAATTAAAGCGACCCATTTTATTAAAATATGAATTATAATTTAGTATAGGTGTGGTACTGATAAAATAGCCATTAAATCATTTGTTATAAATAAATATGATAAATTATTTGTATGTTTATAATTAATATAATTATTAAAAAATATAATTAGAATAAATTAAACAATGATAGAATTGTAAACCCGTATTCGATTACAAAATATAACATGAAACAAACAAATATTGCTCTTTTAGCCCGATATTTATTCACGAAAAATCAGTTAAATAACTCTCAGCACGTGTCTAGCCAAAACATGCTGGGTTGTAGTTGAAAGCATTTAAGTGGTGTGCTGAGAAAATTGGGAAAAATGCATGTGCGTAAAGTGCCGTCCAAGATTAGTCTGTGCAGTCCGCACAGGCTAATCAGGGACGACACGTTCTGCTTAAACTAGATTTTCGGTAAAAAGGGACTTCCTTTAAACAAAAAATACCATTAATGCAGAAAGTGTCATCCCTGATAAGCCTGTGCGGACTGCACAGGCTAATCTGGATCGACACATTACGCACATGCATTAAGCCCAGTTTTCACAGAACGCGACTCATTTAAGAACCACCCTCAACTCGTTTGCCAGAGTCAGTTCTGGTACGGTGTCAGATTAGGAGTTTGCTATTTATTTTATTTTTTACACTTAAGATACAAACTTGAAACTTGTATATTGTTTACTAGCTAAATCAATTCATAGTTAGATTGATATTCCTTTGACTGGCCTTTTATTTTCATGGCTACAATAATATATTGTTAGTTGTATTGGATTAATCGGCATGTAAATAATTATGTGTTATCTATTGAAAGGCCTAATTAATACATGAAAATGAACATTAATACTACACGTATACTAAAATAAATAATTAAATATTATTCCTTAGTCTATATCCTCATTATTATTATTGTGTTATGTTTTGGAGTTGATTAAAATACTTACTGTTTCAAAACGTAGAGTTAACTATTATTAACAGTGCATGCTTATTTATTTATGCATTGTTTTAACATAATTAACAAAAGATGTTCTGGTACTGTTTCAGAAAATTAAAATGGGCTGCTTTAAATAATCCTTGTTGTTTCATCTGTTACACGTAAGCATAAGCCTCGACATCACGTTATGAACGCTTAATCGACTTAAAAAAAATAAAATACGTTTTTCAAAAGATCCCGGAAAATTAATAGATACTGTAAGGACGAAAATATAGATCTCATAAGTGTGTAAGGAATTGAATAAAACGTAATTTTGTCAAGGGGTCAATTTGAACGCTGTGCACCAATTCGGCTTGGACTGATGGCAACATACTATGACATTTGAAGAAAATGTTTACATGGTTAAATTATTTTTTGTGTTTACCATATTTGTAGACAAATGCAATAATTCTCAATAAATTTAACCCATGTATGCCTAGCGTCTAGAAAAATGGCCTTGGCAAACAGCGTAGACTCATGCGGCGTCTCATCAGGGTCTGCGCTGTTTGCTTAAGAGAATTTCTGTATTCTAAATAAAGAAATAAATATACTAGACATTCCTAATTTTGGAAATAAATTGATCCAATTAGAAAGATTGGAGAGTCCACTAGGCTTATATGGGTTAAAAAAACAAGTCACAAACAGATAATCCTCCAGGATCTGAACAGATGTTCATCTGTCATTGCAGTGGTTGTCTCCCAGTAAGTAAATTATTTCTTTCATTCAACGTGTAATGTCATTTTTCAAAACTACGCCTCAGTGACAAATTCTCTTGAATATTAGTGAGCAATTTGTAGAGTCAATGATTGTATTCTCAACGCATGTTGCCTAAAAGTCAGTGTACTTTATTTTATGCCATTAAAAGTTTCCGCTCTTGGCGCTAACTATTATAAAGTGTACATCGTAAATAATACAAGCGTAAGTGTTTACAACAAAAGGTTTATCAATTTGATTATAGTTGGCCTATCAGTGTTACTATTCAAATCTAAACAGGCATGAATTATTTGTCTACAATAACATGTGCAATTCAAATCAAAGCAAAAAACAAAGAAAATCGGAAGTACACCCCTTTAATAATCAAATGTTTCTACTAGTTCCAATATTTCGATATCTTATGAG
This sequence comes from Dreissena polymorpha, assembly GCF_020536995.1. Classification (NCBI taxonomy): domain Eukaryota; kingdom Metazoa; phylum Mollusca; class Bivalvia; order Myida; family Dreissenidae; genus Dreissena; species Dreissena polymorpha. The sequence goes on along the minus strand of NC_068360.1, from coordinate 56,797,976 downwards.
AAGTTGTTTTTGATCTAGGGATATTTAAAATCATTTTAATTTTTATTAACATCTTAAACAAATAATGCCAGGATATACTGATTACGTGAATCTGTGCGCCATCCAGCGACATTTTTATTTAAGATCAAAACAACGATGATATCACATGCTCGTGCATATGCAACCGAAATTTGATATAACGGAGTTACTATTTATGCTGATTCGATATAACGAAACCACGATGAGATATCGCGATATTCAACCCATGATATATCATCGCTGTTACGTTGTATCGAGTCGTATTCTCGAATGTTGTAACGTAATTTCTCGACGTCGTATCGTAATTTTGACCCTTCGAATCGTGTTTTAGCGTTCTCGCCCGTGTAATTCAAACTGGGCATCTTGCGAAATCACGATGCGAGCTTATGAGGATTTGATGCAAATGTGCGAGAATACCGTACAAGATTGCGAGAATACGATGCGAAAGCGCGATGTTAATATCGCCACATGGGTACCAGAATACATAACCTATGCATATATACAGGTATCCTGAGACACGCCACCCGGCTACTTTCACGACACCTCATAAGTAAAATATGTACAGTAAAGATATAATTGTTTGTTGCTTTATTTGCATATATCAAACTGCTAAAATAGTAATATATATCGTGTACTACATCGACTATGCTTTTATACTATACAATAAATTTTAACCCCATACAGTTTAAGTCTCTGTTCCGTTTACAGAGGATTCCGGTTTACAAAGGTCGGTTTTTAGAGAGTGAACTTTGTATGTAGGATGATGCTATGAACGCTCACGTTTATTTAAGGTAACACAGGCACGTTCAACGTCAATATTCATGCTTCAATGTGTTCTCTCGATTACAATGTGGATGAACGTAGAGGTGTCTTGTCTATAAATGTCACTACATAAAGATGCAGTATGAACAGCTGTGCGTCGGTGTGGAATCACGTCTTCCGCAGAATTATGTGTAATTTATCTGAAAAGTTGATGGTCGGTGTGGAACCACGTCACCCGCAGAATTACGTGTATTTATCTGGAAAGTTGATGTGGAATCACTTCACCGGCAGAATTACGTGTATTTATCTGGAAAGTTGATGTGGAATCACTTCACCGGCAGAATTACGTGTATTTATCTGGAAAGTTGATGTGGAATCACTTCACCGGCAGAATTACGTGTATTTATCTGGAAAGTTGATGTGGAATCACTTCACGGGCAGAATTACGTGTATTTATTTGGAAAGTTGATGTGGAATCACTTCACCGGCAGAATAACGTGTATTTATCTGGAAAGTTGATGGTCACCTGAGAGAAACAAACACAACATGTTAAAATATACTAAGAGTCTAACAGTATATTCGTTGATTTTAAAAGACAAAATAATACAATTAGCCGTATTACAATATTCGTGAACAATGCAGAAATAAGTCCCAAATTTTAACACATCAGGTAGTAAACTAGTTCATTTTAAAATTGCAGAAATATTTATCAAATCATTTTAATATAGACATATCTTTATAGCACTATCGCTATTGATCGGTTGAAGAAATCTTCGCGTTTTAATTCATTCGCATCAGAACTCCAAGTCGTCCTTTATTGAACGTTAAGCGGTTACTGCATATTGCAAGTTAGGTGCAATATTATTAGTGGTTGAAAGGATCATTACAATGTTGCAGCCGTGAAGTTATCCGCTTCTTACTTATATATAATTAATAGTTGTGATCGTATAAAGAATTTAATTCCAAATATACTCGATACGTATACTTTATTTACAAAGTAGCTTATTTCAATGACTGTATTCGCATCTTTTTTTACTTTCAACGTTACTGAAATGCTCTAAATACAGTTCTTACCGTTTTCACCTCGGTGTACTCTTGCAGGGCGTATTCGCCACTGAAAGGACGAAAGAATAAAGTATGTTCAGCTGCTTACAGTTTTGTATAAAAGCGAATAATATGCCTATATTTAATAAAAAAACACTCAACACAGGTGGATCATAGCTCTGATAACATACTACTTTTGCCGAGAAAAATAATGAATATTTTTATTTCAACTTTTGCTCAAATAAGCATATGAAGGTTAGATATTGTGACTTTACTTACATTCCTCTTCTCTGTCCGCTCATTTTAAATCCTCCAAACGGAGTCTGGGGCTTGAAACAAAGAGCAGGTTTACGGAAGGTCAAAATGTCGCCGATAGCGGGTTTGAAACTCTAAACAAATCAAAGAAGAGAAAATTTGACAAGGGGATCAGGTGGGTCTATTTCCTCAAATTCATTTGCAAAAATGACAGTAGATGATAAACTCACATTTATATTTGAGCACCTGAACAGAAATTATCCAACAAATAGTGAAATTGAACATCAGCAGGGTTAATGGAACAAGGAAATACAGTGTATCAACAAGAATTACCTAGAAATTAGTGACAAAGTTACTCAAATTTAGAGAATCCTCAAAAATCAAAGGCTGAAATCCAAAGTGCTAACATACAAAACTATAGATGAAGAGTCTAGAAGCAAGAGGAACAAAATAATTCGTTGAATTGATATCCCCCTCCAATTTAAAAATTGTGACAGACGGACAGACTGACGGACAACGCCGATTCTATATCCCTCCGCCTTTAGCGGGAGGGGCAGGAGTAATTTGTCTAAATGTACAAGAAATTAAGAATTGTTGGTGAACATGGGTCCAACATGTGTGTATCATTAGTATTTGGGAAAATCAAAAACTTAAAACATAACATTCTATACATATAATTTTTGATAAATGAAATTCATTTATGTATAAACAAGTTTCATTGAAATGCACGAAAGCAGTTCAACAATATGTTTCTGGACACAAAAGTTTTCTGGACGTATGGACAACGCCAAAACAATATCCTCCAGATAAAATTTTGAGAGAAGGAAGGACTTACAAGTCAGCGACTATATGCTCTCCCTTGTTGGAGCACAAAATCTCTAACATGTAATGTCTAAGTACAAAGATGTATATATAATTCTGGAAAACATGCTGGTCAGTTTATGGGGTTTAGCGTACGACCTTACATGAAGCAATTGTGTAATATTTACTCTTGGTGTGAATCGTATGAACTTACATGAAGATTATTGTGTGACGTTGACCTTAACCCTAGACATGAACCTTGACATTAACCCTAGACATGAATCTTACATACGACACGCATCAAGTTAAAAGATGGAAAAGAATTATGGAAGGTTATTACAGAATCCACTGATGCATTGTAAAATAATGGCTAAATAATAAATATTTCTACAAATGTGTGACCTTTGATGTGACACCTTGACTTTGATAAAAAATACATAGGTCTAGCACTGCTGATAAATGAGAACAAACATCAGGACATTTTGAGAATCCATTTAAGTATTGTAAAATCCTTACCTAATAAGGCATATTTAATCAAAATGTGTGATTTTGACCTTTGTGTGTGACTTTGACCATAACCCTAGTAACCTGGATCTTATATTTGACACTCAGCTAAATAATGGAAAACAATTATGGACAGCCATTACAGAATCCCGTGATGCATACTAAAGAAATGACTAAATAATGAATAATTCATCAAATGTGTGACCTTTGACCTCAAAGTGTGATCTTGATCTTAGCCCCTAGGATTATGTGTGTTGAATGCGAAGCACCGCCAGATGATTGAGAACAACTATGGCAAGTTTCATGGCTCTGTCTCATGTGTTAATGGAGATTAACCTCTAAGCTTATATTAAAAAGCATTTTTTCCAAGATACAAATGGCCATGTTCTAAGCCCCTATGATTATGGCTGTTGAATGTGAAGCACCCCCAGATGATTGAGAACAACTATGGCAAGTTTCATGGCTCAGGCTCATGTGTTAATGGAGATACAGTCTGAGCTTATATTAAAAAGTAATTTTTTCAAGATACAAAGGGCCATAACGGCGTTATTAACAGATGGTGTACAATGCCGTTTGGCGTGCATCATCCTCTTATCCATATATACTAGTATACTCATACCAAGTTTCAATGAAATCCGCCAGAGCACTTTCAAGATATGGCTCCGGACACAAAAGTGCCGGACGGACGGACGGAAAACGCCAAAACGATATACCCCGCCTATGGCGGGGGATAACATCAAAGTGATATACGGACTCACTGAGAGACTGAAAGGTAACAGCACACATCTTGTTTTGAATTTTATTAGCGATGTGCTAGATATTGACACCAATGATTTTCATATTGTTAGATAGAGCACGCCGTTTTTACCATAAGAGTAGAGATTCTAAAAGACCCATGGTAGTACGTTTCAGGGATTACGTGGACAACGAGACAATCATGGAAAATACTATAAGGGAGCCCATTTGGACTTGATAGGACTGGTTTCAAGTACTAGGTCATGACATATTAGTAGTAGTTAATACTTACAAAAATGAACATAAAATACCTCAAAACACAGGCAAAGAAGAAAGAGTGTACTCGGCAGATACAGTGATAGATGACGAGGTAGGCACGGCTACCAGTGGAAGTGCAAGTTAGAGAAAATATTTGAAGAATCAGATCGTCCGGAAAATCCATCGGAATTCCAATATACCGAGAATGTTAACAAAACCATAACATGTAACATAGCAATCTCCACGCAGAGTTGTCATTCCTTGGTCGTAATGTAACCGTCGTTAAATAGATTGGTGACATAAAATGAAACTCTAACAGGAACCGTCGTACGCAGAAACTGTCTCTATCACAAACACCGATAAAAACAACATACAACAGAGGATTCCGAACTCAAAAAATGTAAACACGACAAGCGATGTAAATCCCCCATTCAAAAGTGCGTTGTATCGAATTCGAAAAATAAATCTATTGTTAAATCAAGCGTGGGATCTCGTGGAATTGACTGCGCAAAGGTACGGAATACCGTTAATGCCATCGTGGTTACACAATAAAATCTAGAGGGCGACAATGCGATAGAGCGATAGTACGATGGCGACAATGCGATAGTACGATGTCGAATGAAGTTTTTCTCGGTTTGATATTATGTGCCTCAAGGTAGTAGTAGAGAAATTTTTTATGATGCAAACATCTTTAATTTATTTAAAATTATATATGATTTATTTCGATCAGGAGTATGGTAATCATTGTAACTTTATGCTGTGTGGGGATTTAAATGCACGGGTTGGGATTAAGCCAGATTAAGCAAAATATGAAAACAAACATATTTTAAACATGTTGCCAGATGATTATGTAATGGATGATACAATTGAACGAAACAGTCAAGATGAAACTGTAAATGAATATGGTAAAATATTACTAGATTTGTGTATACCGACAGGTTTAAGGATAGTAAACGGCCGCTGTGGTACAGATACAGTTATTGGTAAATTCACACGTGTAAACTCACAAGGGTGACGAATTATGAGATTCTTATATGATAACAACGTTTTAGAAATTGTTGATACCCTTACATATTTTGGGTTTGGTTTTTTCCTCAGGGGGGCTCATTTTTCAAAACGCTTGACAATCTTTGAAAGCTATTTTTAAATTAAGACAATATTTGTCGAAATTTTATAACATAATAATACAGCACAGGTTATAAATGTTTGATATATTAATTTACCCGGTTTTAAGTTATGGCTTCGAAATATGGGGATTACAGAGCAATATCACGATAGAACGAATACAATCGAAGTATTTCAAAGTATTATTAGGAGTCCGAAGGCAAACACAAAATAATGTTATATATGGATAACTGGGAAGAACATCTTTATCTGTCAGTCATAGCATTACTGTAATAGATATCGGTTAAAGATAATAAACACAAATGATATTAAATATGTAAACTTTGTTTATGATATTGTTTTTCGAGAATTAGAAACATACCCAAATAACAAATCTCGGGAATACATGGTAACAAGTATATTAGGTAATTGTGGTTTTACCGATGTGTGGCTGAATCAAGGATAGGGGATGTAGATATATTTTTGAAAAAAAATTAGAGTAAGAGTTACAGATATGTTTATAAAAAAAGCAAAACCGAATTGAGTGAATCAACTAGAGCAAAAACATACATATTAATATCGATTTTAAATTTCATTCCTATTTAAGTGATGTAAACTTTCCAAAGTACAGAATGACCCTGTCTTAATTTGGAGTCTCTGCACAAATGCTTAAAGTTTAAACGGGTAGATGGCAAAAACCAATAGCTATTCCTTATAGGAAAGAAAATGTCCTTATTACAATGTTTTAGAAGATGGATACCACTTTGTTATGGATTGTACACTATATACTGATGTAAGAAAACCTTATTTAAGACCATGTTATAATGTAAGACCAAATATGTTAAAGTTCATTGATTTATTCACCTCTCAAAATAGTAACAGTGTGAAATTTTAACAAGGCTTTTTGAAACTCTAGATGCTACTTCTATTGCCCAATCACCACGAAAACATATCAAAACATTCGTTCGAATTGTTTATCAGACAAGTGATATTTGGTTCATGTCCATTTAAAAGCGTGGCTTATGGGACTATGGTAAAACCATTCAAACACTTTATTGAAGTCAAATTTTACCTTATCATTGCGAAATCGGCTCAGAACATTAACAGTTGTGCTGTTATGCTATCAGGGCTGAATTGAAAAAAAAGATTGTGGTGTGTTCAAGGGACCAGGTGTTTTGGGCAGTTTTCTTCAGTCTGTACTGAGACATTATAAACATTACAGAACGTCTTCGTTCCTGTGATTTCAGGTGAGCGCATTATTAACTTCGTCCTCCGTGTTCGTAACAAAATGGGATACATCCTATTCTTTCACCAATCATACTTCATTTTCCGTGCAATCTTTAACAGATGTGTACAGTTTGTGTTCGATAATCAGGTTAGACGAACACTAAACAGTTCAAATTTGAGTTATTCGAATTGTAAGTGAAGGATAACACGTACAGCTTACATTGTTCACGGTAAAATCTCCATAGCTCACCCATTCTTAAGCAATCTGGTACAGTGTTTAGATTAAAGTGAAGTCAAATATAAGACATTAGGCCAATCATAAAGGAGTAACTTTTCTTTGTTCGAAGACATTCAAAATGTAAATGATTTAAGAAAGAGTCAGCGAATGTTACGCTACATTTAACTATAATTACCATTCATCTGAAGATAAATACAAATTCACAATTCGAAATTTTAAAGGCTATATTCTTTATTTCTCATCAAAAGTTAACACGTCTTGCACAGTTTTTCTTTGAAAATAATAATATTGTTTTAAACGAGGTCGCACCAAAACACCAGAGTAATTGCCTTTCATCAGAAACATGCATCTTTGATATTATTTAGGATGTAGACTCTATTTGTCATCCAACTATCACTAAACTTTTCCAGTGTTTACAAAATACAATTTCAATTAAATCAATATTAAGGCAAGTATTGGTCAGAATTACTATAGTAATAGCCCCTTGTTTCTGAATAAAATACGTATGAAATTGACATTTTTAGGATTGAAATCTTGTAAATCATCAAATCTTTTCCAAATGCACTTAGTTTTGTGACCACAACAATTTAATTTGCAGACAAATACATACAAAAATGAACCATAACCAAATGTTTAATCAAACTATTTATTTGCCATATTCAAAAGCATACTTGTGTAATGACCCATCAACATGCACTGTTTTGACCATCGTCGGATACCCACGTTCATTTTCTGGAGAGTAACGGAATGCATTAGTCGTGTGTATCCGACGATGTGTTTTGACAGCTTCATGTTCAAGAATTCTGATGGATTAAATGAAAATCTCTCGTTCATTACCGAAGTCGCACTAAGACAGGAAAGCCATTGATACAAAACATCAAAAAGCTCTTTTTTACAGTTCACATAGTGACACAATTAAAGCATTATAAGACGTGATCGTACCTTCAAATAAATCACTTATCACTTTTCGCATTTGAGATGATTTACTTTTGGTAAATAAACGATAATTTGTAAATTATCATGGACATTGAATGGTTACATGTGAAGACCACTTAGTCGGATTGTGAGTCTTTTTCATTGAGCAACAATAGTGTATGAGAAGAAAATATATTCAAAAATAGATAAGTAGCCCCTTCTGTTTCTATATAAAAAACGACCATTTTACAGACCTCAATCAACGATTCTACGAAGACCAATCATATTCAGATAAATCTGCTAAAAACATTTTAACTACCGCTCTTGGCTATCAAGTTTGCTTGTAATTATTTTTAAATTCAAATATATTCTTTTCGAAAATGCTTTGAAGCCTTTGCGGCAACCCCCGACTCCGTCTACGTGTCTCTACATTCATACCAATATATTAATATTGTATCGTTTTTGCGGTACAGTTGAACCAAAGCAAATATCACCCATGAATATCATATGACATGATTTGAAAACTCCACACTAAAAATCTGTATACTGTATATCATTTTCTTTTAATTTTCCCAGGATAGCTTAGGCTTGCTAAATTACGCTATTAAGTGGTTTGGGCGTAAATAATTGATAGACAACAAGTGGGACCACATGCAAATTAAAAACATTGCACTTCTACTAAAAACGTGATAACTGTGTATAGCACTTATAGCTCTGGTAAACGAAAAACCGTCACAATAGATGTCATCGAATATTACTTTCGTTTCTATACGGAAAATAATTTACTTTCTCGCACGTTTAACAATAATCGCTGTGATCATATCGAAGTCAATCACTTAACACAACAATGCAAACCACATGATATCAATCGAAATGAATCATGTGAGAATAGTGATGCGCGAAATTACACAGATGGTAAAAACCCATGTGATTATTCACGAAGCTTACGCAGATGTCTCATATAAATAGGAGTAAACAGTCAAGCCGTGGTTAGAACCTGGTTATGGTTTCACTCCCAGTACTCGGATAAAGCTACGGATGTGCGGAAAAATCGACAGCGGTTCAGAGAAAACATGAAAAGTGGACCAGGTAATCTATTAAACGTTTAAACACAGTAACAATGACAAAATATGTCAAATTTGTATCATTATTCTTAAAATAACAATATACATTAACACATCACTTTGCAGTCTTTTTGAAAAGCTAGAGTTGAGATTTCAGAAAGTTATAATGATGTTCTTTTTTGAGTGTATATCAACAATTCTCAATATTTTTTCATTTAACCGTAGATTTGAGTTAAATGTCGTATTTGTGGTTTATTTCGACGAAAGTATGTGAACAAGGAATTTCGGTAAAACGTGATTACGAGCGGGAAATAGATTATAGCAAAAACAGATTTCGATATTTAAATGCCTGTATGTATAATGAGCTTGGTCATGGTTTTCCAATCAATACACTACTTTTGTGTTTATCTTACTTGCCTTTAAGATCGCACTGTGTTACAAGATTTAAGTCATCATTATACTTCCTTCAAGAGTTGAAATGGTCGCAATGTAAGGAAATACGAGTAACTGTGTTAATTTACACAACGTCATTAGATTTTAGTTTAATTTTTTGTTTCGTATATTTTCGAAATGGCGAAAGAGGCATGAGACATGGATTGGGTAAATAGAATACAGTCAAGTTACCATTACCGGATCATTACCCTATGGGTCCCATAGCGAATCACTTTGAAGTTCAAGACTGCGTATCGCGATAAATAGTTGACACTTTTAGATGATATTTTACACACAGCATCTTCAAGGCCTGTTCTTTAAAATGCATTGATTGAGTCGTAATCGGAGCTACTCTTTGTCAAACATTTCGGTATGTTTTGCAGACATGTATATTTGACTTTGTTGACTTCCGTCTCGTTTCCAAATCGAGGTTGAACATTTTTCGCGGCCACATGCTATTACTCTGTTTGAAAGAAAGAAGTTTACGCATTAATTTAAAGGCCATTTAGTAGTCTTTCTACCTGCAAACGTCCATTTCAGTTTTGATTCGTGTTTAAGATTGCGCAACACCTTAAATAAAATGCAGATTTAGGGCAATCACGGATCAAGCGTGAAAATATGCGTAATGATAAAACATGTGTATATTATATTAAAATATATGCAAATCTTGTTGATTCTTTCAATAAATGATCACAATCTTAATGTTTTAATTATGGTCCATGTTCAATATCGATGGTTAGATATGATTTAAAAAATGTACATGGTTTATAAGATGCCCATATCTTTTCGATCGTTTTAGGATTTTCAACAGATAATTCACACAAGAATACCATTCGTAAAGTGTGGATACAATAGCACATATAGAAAACAATTTATAACAAAAATAAATATAATTTATAACTGGCAATGTAACTTGGTCGTTGTAAACAACACATTTCATGTTACGACAATTCTAATAGCGGGTTAGATGCCCCCCTGAGTGGTTTCAGTCACGTGATCCGTTATGGCTACAACTGATCCGTTAATGCATGAATTCTGCGGCGAATAAAAGGTATCAAAAATACATTTTGCCTGCGTTTAAAAATAAGACTATGTGCTGAATCAGTAAGCAAAGGTAATATTAAATCAAACTGGTGTAAAAGATGTTTCAAAACATTTACTGCTTTTCACCAGAACAACTTAATTACGCTTACTGATCCGGTAATGGTAACTTGACTGTACCAAATAAATATTGAATAATGGTAACCTAATTTTCTTGGCATGAAAACGTGGACCACGCGCGAGGCTCGTGGTTGAGGTTTTAAAATCCTGGCTAACTTAACTTATCTGTATTCAAAACTAGCATAGCATTCTCTATCATAAATAAGTGCAGAGTAAAGAAAAAGTTTCCTGATTTATTGACTAGCAGCACTAAATAGCCAAAGAATACTCAACAGCACTTTCTTCTTACATATTTCAAAATACCGCCGTTAGTTTGAAATCTACGGGTACCATAAATAAGCGTTGGCTACACGGTCAGCCTGGGAACGAAAACCCAGCACTATAAGCCTAAGATGATAACCAGACAGCATTAACAATAATTTGACAGAAAATCAGAATTGTGAATTATGTCAATACCTGATATCATACTGATATGGACCTTTTAAAACTACATACGATATTAACATTTTGTGTATACCTTTAAACAAGGTTTCAATAAACAAAATACAAACTAACCTTAATTGCTATATTCAGAACATTCGTAACCAAGTACGAGTAATTGGTTGCATGATAAAGACCTCTTTAGAAAGGAAGTATTTGACGAAATCTGGTATATCGGTTTAATGATTAAGTGCGTATTGTTATCGTTAATTATTTACATTTGCGAGAACAATACAAATCCCTTGACTTGTGTATGCAACGCCTTATTGTGTGTAACCACCTAAGAGGATAGTGTACAAAGTGCTATTAAGCATGTTACATAGTCCGATGGGCTGACAATTCATACACAAGTCCGATACAATGTTCATTGATATTTTATTCTTCGCATTGACAAGTCCACAAATTATTCTAATTAATAAGATATATTCAGTAACTTTCAAGGTCGTAAATTATTCAAGTCCAATTATTAACATATGACGGGCGGCCACGCGATTCACAATTAAAATGAATCCGCTGTATATGCTAGTTTAACTCGAGCTAGACTCCTTCCTGTAGATACAACATTGCTCTATTTTATATTAAAAACGACAAAAACCTACGTTCTACTAAATATAATACTTTGGGATCCATGCCGTATGTATAATATCTTATAACATAAACACTCTCATCTTCGTGTTTGAAGTACAAACTTATCAACACAATCAATGTAAATTTCCCAGTCACTTATATTTTATTATTTGTTGTTAATGACTGAATATTTCGATGGCTTTAACAGATGGTTTGAACAATTTATCAATACATTTGATTGCGTTATGTAATCCAAGTCAAAACCAAAACGACTGTGATTTTTTATATCTATCATGAGAGGCTCATTTTTGCAACCTCGACGGTGTGTTGATTTAGGTATTGTACTGTTACTTTTCCCATTGTTAGCGTTCTGATGACTTTAACATTTGGTTATTTCATTTTGTCCAACATATCTTTAATTCTAATCATTCTTCATAAAAAAGATTTTTTATATATTTTATGTTATTTACAATCTACCAAAACAAAGCATTTATGAACTAACAAAGTATATTGTTGATGCAACAATAACGTGACGGCTATATTCCTAAGCTGTGTGTAAAGTGGTAGACACATAATTATAAAATACAATCATGTTATGTGATTGTCAAGAAAAAAAGGCGCGGGATTCAAATGTCCAATGAAGTTGGTCGAATGCCCTGCTGGAACGTCAGGCGTTGTCCATAGAACATCGAACTTGGTGTTTGGCTGTGACGTCATGCGCTTCCCTTGGCCCATCGAAGTTGTTGTTCACGTCGAATGCTTTGTTCTTTTTGTTGTCAATAAGTTGTTGTTGTCGCCAAGAAGTCAGACTGTTCTTGTGTTTGTTTAGTTTGATTCTCATGTTGTTGGCGTTTCTGATCTTTGTAATGAAGCTCACATTGCGTTGCTGATCGGAATGATGAGTCTCATACCGAGGCTGGTTAGATCGTTGGTGTTTCTATTGCTGCTGTTGGATCCATCTTCATCACTTTGTTTTTTCTTTTAGCAAATGATAAATAAACTGAACTAAACATCATTGAATTTATTATTTTGCCTTGCCCGTAATCTTCATAAGTGGCTACTTCACTTCAATCTTGTCTGTTCGTGTTGTTTCGTTTTTCGGTACGTGATCTCCCTTGTGGTAGTACTTCGATTCGATCATAGATCACAGTCACCAAAACAAATATGTGTAACATATTCCGATGGGATGACAATTCATACACAAGTCCGATGAAATGTTTATTGATATTTTAGTCTGCTTATTAGCAAGTCCACAAAATATTCTAATTAATAAGATACATTCAGTATCTTTCGAGATCGTAAAATATTGAAGTCCAATTTACGGGCCTGTCGCGCGATTCACAATTAAATCAAAATATTTTACGGGCCTGTCCCGTGATTCACAATTAAATCAGAATATTTTACGGGCCTTCCCCCGATTCACAATTAAATCAGAATATTTGTTTTAATGATATCTCGGCCAAGTTCCGGTCCGTTGATAAAACATGAGAGCCATTTGATGAGGCAGTTTTCCTTTCATAGATGTTAAGAAACTATTATTATAACTATTATAAGTATTTTAATTAAACTCATTGATGGATAAAATGAGTCAGCTGGTCTTGTTCATTCAGATACGATGAGGCTTAAATAAGTTATGGGCATCCGGATAACATTTCGGTTGTTTTCTTTCTATCTTACCGGGGTTGAACATGGTTTTGGTCCCTTCATGAACATGGCTGACATGTGGTGGGTCAGTTTTTCTTATTTGTAATAGGTGAACATTGTTAACACTACCTGTTCAGAACTTTCTCAGCGTTCTGATTGTATCAGTTGAACGCCTTATGACCTCCAGTATTACAATCTTTATTTATAAAAAATATGTTGTCTGACTGTTCACATTTAATATGCGTTTGACTTTGACGGTAACAGTATACGATGCATCTACTTATATACATGGACAGTCATGCCAAGTATGTTTTGATATATTTCAATGCATGGTCAATTTATTATGGTCATATGTCGACAATAAAGTTCATTATTTTGATGTCCGGGCGACAATAAGGTAAGCACCAATCCTCGAGGTGTCAAAATAATGTAGGAACCATCATCTACTTGTCGAAATAATGCAGGAGCCATTGTCCAAGTAGTTTAAATAACGTGCAAACAATCACCAAATTGTCGAAATAATGCAGGAAACATTGTCTGGGTTTTCACAATAACGAAGGAACCATTATCCGGGTTGTCAACATAATATTATTTGGCCATGGTTCATATAAGCATGGGAACCAATAACCGGATTCATGATTTGTTTTATATTTTTTTAACACAAACATATTTTTTAGCTGCTGCAGTTCTAAATGATTAGAGTTGAGAAAATAAGTGTTTAAGGGTATTGTATGAAATACAAAAATATATAAGAAATAATATTCCTTTTAAATAAAATGCCAATATTACTTATTGAACTGGTGATTATGTCTTGCTTTGCAGAGGTTGATGCCTGATGTACGATAGTTACCTGACATTGCTGTCAGCTCCCCTGCCCCGTGCTACAAGTGAAGAAGTCCTGAAATCCACACCTAAGACACCATTATTGTGGAGAGTTTGAGACGAGTGGCGAATCCAAAACCTACCAGTCCAAGGGAACCTCAAACACCAAACAAAACAAACTGATAGGTAATGATGCAGCTCGTGTCTATTCGATTAATAATCACGTACAATCTAAGAGTTACCTAAATCATTTCATACATCATTTAAGCCGCTTTAAAAAGCCTTTCAAAACTACCATTTCGTGGCGGTAGTTTCTTGACTGACAAACAGTTTAAGTTAAGTCCCTTTTTCACAAGTTATAGCTTTAATTGTTTATTTGAGCGCGGTTATTAATTATATAACTACTGCAAAAAGTACGTCCATGTTCTAATTTAACGTTTCAAACGCTTCAAATAAATTTAAAGATGAGGTTAAATACCAATATGAACCAACACTTTCGAAAAATTCAATTGTTAAGGAACTTGTTCACAGAATGTTCAATTGACAATTGTTACGTTTTTTGTCAAAGATTCCAAAAAAGAACATTATGAATTAACGAGCAAAAAAAATCGCCTAGAGCGTAGACTTATACTGAAAATACAGCTTCATCTATTGGTAATTATCTTGAAATTGCGAAAATAAAAAAATCACTATAATACGAGTGTGATGCTAGATGTTTTAGCAACAGCCGTTTAATCCGAATGGCGTGGGTTCGAGTGCTGCTACAAACAAAATTCTTTTTCTTACTTTGATTTTAGTATTTCATTCAAATGGTGCTGTGAAACTTCAAAAAATGTCTCTTTCTGTAATCAAGTCCCTTTAAGTACTGAAACCCATTTTTTAATGACCTTCGCTTGTGCACTTAATCTGAAAACAACATCATACCAAATAAAATATGATAATCAACTTTATTTTTTATGTTGCAGTCATGGGTAATGTAATTGCCAAGGATCCTGATTTTTGGTGCTCTACCGACGATCCGGGTCCAGAAAGACATAACGCAGATTGGATGAAGAGAGTATCTGATTCTAAGTTTCTTTCAGAGTTGTCCATTCCTGGCACACATGATACTATGACTTGTTCTTATAGTGGAGTAGAGGGACTATGGGTTTGGTGTCAGAGTTGGTCATTAGGCATTCAGCTGAATATGGGAATAAGATTTCTTGACATTCGATGTCAAGCTTCCAATGGTGATATGTTACTCAATCACGGTGGCTATTACCTTGGTACTCTGTTGGATACATTGAACGGCTGTGTCAACTTTCTTCAAACTCAGCCAAGTGAATGCATTATCTTACGGATTAAACAAGAAAACAGTAGTTTAGAAGGACTTGGGTTTAGGGATGCGATGTTTCCCTTCTTGGAGAGGTTTTCGGATCATATATTTTTCAAAACATCAATGCTAACCCTTGGCGAAGCAAGAGGGAAGATGGTTATTCTGGCAGACTATGATATGGATGGAAACGATCATATCATGAGGTATGGATGTGGAATGTCCATCTGTGACAACTGGGAACCCGACTCAAAAGAACAAAAAATTGATGGCATTAAAGATAACATAAACAGCGCATTCTCAGCTGTAAGGGATAGAAAAGAAATGTACATCACTTTCACAAGCTATACATGGTTAGCGGATTGCCCACGGGAGTTAGCACGTTCTGCAAATCCTATAGCGCATGATTTTGTCAGAAATCACATTGGTTGCCTTGGCATTTTTGTCATGGACTATCCAGGATTTCAAATTATTCGAGACATTATTGATCACAACTGAAGGCTAAATGTTAATTAACCATACACACATACATACACACTATGCATATGCTTATTAGTTTATGTGAACTATGTCTATTCGGTAATGTGAACTAGTTTTAATATCACAGGAAAAGTGTCATACTGATTGACATTCATGAATACATGTGCCTGTTTTTCTAAATCAAATGCAAAATATTAAACATTGAATTCTACTGTCATTTTGTTCACACGATTTCATTTGAAAAGATGTTCTTTAAATGATTGTAGACATTACATTCAAATTAATTCTTTTTTATCAGTATAAAGAAGTGAAACTCCAGTTGCGTTGCTGGAGCAGTATTGAATTCTTATTATAAACAATTAGTTGGTCATTTATTTTAAGGCAAGTGACCGATTGCCCAAACAGTACAAAACAGCACAAAAGGCATTTTTGGTATTTAATGTTTGTTTTGGAATTCATGATTTAACAATAGTCTTTCGTATAAGGGAGTACAAAGTCTTCAGAAAAAAAACTTCGGACCACAAAAAAATTCCGAAGTCCGACAATTCAATTAAACAACTGTTCGTGAAGACTTCTTCAGGGTCACAATGTTAATAGTCAATAAATTAACATGTGGTTAATTATTTGGTTGAACGAATCTTAACAAATGGAACTGAAACATTTACGGATCCTAATTTTACTTTGTTATAAGCATTTCAATATTCTGGCATATAAGGTTAGGGTCAGATCAATGTTTTCCAGCTATACTATGTTAATGCTAAATATGTTAATATGTTGCTGTTTTGTGGCAAAATGACCTATACTTACTATTTCTAGAGTATTGATTTGATATAAGTTTGTTCAAACTTATTGTTAAAGCTGTGTATATTGCACCATTTCGGTTAAGTTTACCTAAGTGTGATTACCAAAGATTCTTGCTTTATTTTCATTTATATTAACCCATGATGTAGTACTTTTGTATATACTCAAAACTTTTTTTATATAATTCAATTACTTATCATCAAATAGCTATTTCTTGGAAAAAGACAAATTAGTAACTCGATATGAATTTATATTGCTTTATTGAACTAACATTATCATGCCTTATTGTATCAATACTGTTTGTTTTTTCTTTCCTTATAAATGATGCATATAGTCGTATATCAATTAGTTTTTCATGATATGGTACGTTTTATTCAAAACATACAAACATTTGTAAATTGTATTATTTGTATCATTTTAAAATGAATGTCTTTTCAGGAAGGCAAACCACGTCAATACGCGATAGTCATCATCAAAATGTCTATATTGTTATTTTTCTGATAATTTATCATAAAATGTATTACTAAAAACATACAAAAAGAAAACACAATTATCACTACATAGGATCATTTTACTCTTTTTTTTTATATAAGGGGATGCATTGATATTTCCTTATTATGTTTGTCCATGTTATTATAAGATTGACATTTTTTTATCCAATTTTAACGTGTTTTAATACTTAAATTTAAAAAGAAGAGTGTCAGTATTGTTTTATGTTCGTTCTAGAAACATCACAATGTACTTTATTTGAAAAACTCATTTTTATATTACAATTCTTATCGAACGAATCCTAATTCATTTTTAAAATCAACTCAGCTTAACTCATAACAAATTCTCCTCAGTATTATTGACATTTTAGGAATGTAATCTACTATCACTAGGGAAGTGTTGCTTTTTCGTGTCACTTGAAATGCCTGCCTCTACGACCTTTGTTTGATTTATATGATTGATTTGAAGTTTAAAATTGAAACTTGCTTGATTATTATATATGATTTTCAGCATACTAGATATAACTTTCATTTTCATCTTGTTAAATTTCATTTTGAATTATACATGTTATGTATGTTATAATTACAATGCTCTGAATACCGCATTAAATTTCGTTCCTAGCACTTCCTGTTGCATGAAAACCTTTAATTTGTATTGTTCTCGTTTTCGTATTTGCTAAAAAGTTCAAACTTATAAATTTTGCAAAAATTTAAACAAAGCTAATTAATACCACCGAAATTGGATAACAATAAGGGAATAAATTAAATTAAAGAATAATCATAAAAAGTAAGCATTTTGAACTTGTATCCATAAATAAAACTGTATGTGTGTGTCCGTGCGTGCGCGCACGTGTGTGCGTGCTTGCATGCGTGCGTGCTTGGCGCGTGCGTGCGTGTGTGCATTAAAACTGCGAGTTACAAATAAGTTTATTTATAATCTGATGTTTTGTTTTCTTTTTCTTTTTCTTCTTCAGAACGATGTTCAACTATCTTTAGCGTCTCATTTTATTCCGCAGTTTATTGTTTCTTGTATACACAATCTTTTGAGTTAAATCTTTTGAGTAAATCATTAAAAAATGTTATTTGTTTGATTGTTCTGAATCTTCTATTAAAATTTCAAAAATCCTTAAGCGACTTAATTAAAATAAAACCAGTTTATGATCAAGCCCATTTGAATGATGCAATTTATTTCTTTAAAATTAAAAAAAAACTCACAATATAGGATCCTATAACATAATCAAAAGTCAACATCCATGTTGAAATTTAGAGAAATTTCTGTTGACAACATGTTGTTTTACTATTATAGTTTGAATCGTGTATTGTATTATGGTGTACTCTTATACTGGATGTTCATTGTATTCTAACATGAATTATAGTTTACTTGCTTATATTTAGTATATTATTATTATTATTATTATTATTATTATTATTATTATTATTATTATTATTACATGTTCAAATATAGTCATTATTGTAATTTTAATACAAAATGTAAGTTATTCTAATAGTATATTATTGGAATCTTCCAATATTGTCACTTGCAATATTGTCACGATTATCTGAATGGTAAACTATATGATACTACGTCTTTAA
The DNA here is from genome assembly GCF_020536995.1 of Dreissena polymorpha. Lineage (NCBI taxonomy): Eukaryota > Metazoa > Mollusca > Bivalvia > Myida > Dreissenidae > Dreissena > Dreissena polymorpha. Next base: position 56,779,271 of record NC_068360.1, on the reverse strand, counting down.
AGCTTTTTAGTAAAGACGAGATGTAGTTGATACTCGTTTTGGTTTCATTTCATCGTGCCTCATAAGTTACGGTTCTCGTGCTATGGTCTGTTTGTACCCATTAAAAAGTTGTATGGTAATTGAAATGCAATATTTTACATTATATTGCTATTTAATTTAAATCGTAATGCTATGAGGTGAATTTGTATTTACATTAACATGTTAAATTAATAATTCTGGGTCCAATGTGAGCTATGGATCTCCTAAAAACCGGTTAAAACCAGCATCGTTTTGCGGGTTCCAAACCGTTGACCCTAGTGTTATTCACATGTGTGCGTTTGTTACGTGTATTGTGTGCATTTGTTTGTGTAACTGTTTGGCAAGTTTCACGTATTGTGTCTCTGTACAATTACCCTCACATATTTAATTACATATTCACTACTTAATAAGTCATATCTCTATATCTATTAGGAATTTAAAAAGTAATCTTAAAATAAAGCGACCCATTTTATTAGAATATGAATTATAATTTTAGAAGAGGTGTGGGACTAATAAAATAGCCATTATATCATTTGTTTTAATACATATTATAAATTATTTGTATTTTAATAATAATTATAATTATTAAAAAATATAATCAGAATGAAATAATTAATGATATAATTGTAAACCCGTTTTCCATTACAAAATATAACATGAAACAAACAAATATTGCTCGTTTAACCCGACTATTTATTCACGAAAAAATCAGCTAAAAAACTATAAGCACGTGCCTAGCAAGAACATGCTGGGTTGTAGTTGAAAGCATTTGAGTGGTGTTCTGAGAAAATTGGGCAGAATGCATGTGCGTAATTGCCGTCCCAGATTAGCCTGTGCAGTCCGCACAAGCTTATCAGGGACGACACTTTCCGCTTAAACTAGATTTTCGGTAAAAAGAGACTTCCTTTAAACGAAAAATACCATTAAAGCGGAAAGTGCCGTCCCTGATAAGCCTGCGGACTGCACAGGCTAATCTGGGACGACACTTTACGCACATGCATTAAGCTCAGTTTTCTCAGAACGCGACTCATTTAAGAACCACCAACGACTGCCAGAGTGTGTTCTGGTACGGTTTCAGGTTAGGATTTTGCTATCTATTTGATTTTTTTACAATTTAGATATAAACTTGAAACTTGTTATTGTTTACTAGCTAAATCAAGTTATAGTTAGATTGATATTCGTTTGACTGGGATTTTATTTCCATGGGTACAATAATATATTGTTAGTTTTATTGGATTAATCGGCATGTAAATAATTATGTGTTATCTATTGAAAAGCTTAATTAATACATGATAATGAACATTAAAACTACACGTATACTAAAATAAATAATTAAATATTATTACTTAGTTTATATCCTCATTATTATTATTGTGTTATGTATTTTGGAGTTGATTAAAATACTTACTGTTTCAAAACGTAGAGTTAACTATTATTAACAGTGCATGCTTATTGATTTATGGATTGTTTTAACATAATTAACAGAATATGTTCTGGTACTGTTTCAGAGAAATAAAATGGGCTGCTTTAAATAATCCTTGTTGTTTCATCTGTTACACGTTAGCATTAACCTCGACATCACGTTATCAACGCTAAATCGACTTTAAAAGAAACGTTTTTCAAAAGACACCGGAAAATTAATAGATACTGTAAGGACGAATGGATAGATCTTATAAGTGTGTTAGGAATGGAATACATCGTAATTTTGTCACGGAGTTAATTTGAACGCTGTGCATAAATTCGGCTTGGACTGATGGCAGCAAAATATGACGTTTTGTAGAAAATGTTTACATAGTTTAATTATTTATTCTGTTTGCCTTATTTATAGACAATTGCAATAATTCTCAATAAATTTAAAAAAAAACAAGTAGCAAACAGATAATCCTCCAGAAACTGAAAGGATTTTCATTGCAGTAGTTATCTCCCTGGAGGTAAAGTTTTTCTTTCATTCAACGTGTAATGTGTTTGTTTTTTTTATAAATACGACACTCAGTGACAAATTCTCTTGAATATTAGTAGGACGTTAGACTTTTTAGTAGAGTTAATTTTTGTATTCTCAACGCATATTGTGTAAAAGTCAGTGTATTTTATTTTATACCATTGAGGCAAAGTATCCGCTCTTGACACTATCATAAATTGTGCGTCGTAAACAATACCAGCTTAAGTGTTTACAACAAAAGGTTTATCAATTCGATTATTGTTGGCCTATCATTGTGACTATTCAAATCTTAACAGGCATGCATTATTTGTCAACCATAACACATGCAATTCAAATCAAAGCAATCGTCTTTGTGACCTGAGCAAAAAAAAGAAAATCGGAATTATACTCCTTTAATAATCAAGTTTTCCAACTTGTTCCAATATTTCGATTTATAATGAAATAAGTTATTTTTATCTAGGGATATGTCAATTCATTTTAATTTTAATTTATATGAACGTCTTATAAATAATGCCAGGATATACTGATTGCGTGAATATGTGCACCATTCAGCGACATTTTATTAAAGGTCACTACAGCGATGATATGACATGTTTTTGCATATGCAACAGGAATTCGGTATGAAGGAGTTAATATATTATGCCCATTCGCAGGGTCGTAGCTAGCATTTTTTAGCTGTAGGCCTGTATATGATACTTTAAAACGGGGGTCCTCCCCCTGAAACGACTTTGGCCTGTTTTTCTTTGATATTTTACTAGTTTTATCTCAATGCCAGAGAACTAAATTGTACTGTTTTATCTTATACAAGAGAACTAAATTTTAAAACGTTATGGAACCGAGAAACTTTTAAACAATATGGAACCGAGAAACATTTAAAAGTGTAACACTCCACTTATTCACAAGTCAAACCATGGGATTTCTTTCCAATTATACTGTCTGCATGTCTATAAGGGCTCCGTGACGTGTTGAGTGTAAAACTTACGTATAGTCGATATATTACACTAATTGTTCTAACAAGGGCATCAGCTACATAAAATCAATATTTCTACACTAAACCGAGGCAAATGTGTTGATGATTACATCGATCGAAACATCCGTTTCTCTGTGAATGTGTAGGAGTCCTAAATCTGATCGGGATACGAGGGCAAGTGCTCCATTTTAAATTCCCGCGGTCATACACATCATTCTGAATGTTTCTTAAAAAATCCAACGATAATCGATAACAACTTACTGTAGTGCTGAAAGGGAGACAAGAAGATCTACATGTAGATCTATGTGAACTTGTAACACCAAGTCACGTGAAAAGAAGCGAGCTAGAATCTATGCACATAGAAAGAAGTAAAGTTGATAATTGGAAGATATGTCCTTTGAACACGACCAGAATCCATTGGTTGAGGATAATGTCAATATGAATTGCAGATTTCTAACAACTCACCCCCCTCAGGGTCAATATTTTAATGCTTTTTTCGAAGCATTTATATATTTGTTCATGTTTCAAAAACAAATTGTAGGCCCGGGCCCGCTGCGGGCCCGCTGTGCCTAATAGCAGCTACGCCACTGATTCGATATACGAGACCACTATAGATATTGCGATATTAACCTCTTGATATCTCATCGCTGTTTCGCTGTATCACGTCGAATACTCGAAATGTTGCAACTTAATTTCGCGACGTCGTATCGTTATTTCGTCCCTTTGACATTTTAGCGCTCTCGCCCATGTAATTCGAACATAGTTATTGCGAAATCACGTTGCGAGCTTGTGAGGATTCGATGCAAATGTGCGAGCATACCATGATGGTATGCTCGCACATTTGCATTACCATGCAAGATTGCGATCAGAGCTCCAGATAAGATGCGCATCTTTGTATTTACGCATTGAAAAATATAATAAAAAACGCTTTAAAATCGGCCTAGTACGTAACATTACGCAACACAAATCTTGGTATTTGTAATCGATTTAACTGTGTAACCGGTTAAACCAAGAATCCAAATGAGTGTTAAGTGTAAGTTAACCATTGAATAAAAAGTAAGTCAATCAAACGAACATTGTATTCTAAATGGCGGCCCATCGTGTTCTAGGTTCGAAAAAGGGACGTTTCAAGCGAGCAGCGGCTCTTGCAGGAAGTAACTGTATATTGCATTACGTCAATAGAGATAAATCTTATGATGCTTATAGAATTGTTAAAATAATAGGTGTCTTCTACCTAACTCTACGCAACTTATCTATAGGATTGATTATAACATTTAAAAATAACAGCATACACCACATGCAACCAAAGCAAAAAAAAACAGTATATCCTAGCATATCATGTATAATATGTGTTTGACATTATTACTGTTATATTATACCACTTTTGTTCTTGCTTATGCACATATTTACATTGTATGTTTTGTATTGAATAAAAAAATAATAATTTAGTTTTAACTTTTAAAGATGAATTTTATAATTAACTTATATAGACCACAGGCAATTCGACTTTTTATTTTCAATTGCACAAGCAGTGCCATAACTTAGCTTAATTGTGAAATGACGTTCATCTACTACTTGAATACTATATGCAAGAAAGACAACACAGTTGTAAGTTCAATATTTTAAGTCTGTTCATATCATCATTTAACATTTATTCTGTTTGCAATGATTAATAACAAATAATACAATGTCATGAACTATGTCAGTTTCTATGGAAATAGAAAATACCCCTCAACATTCCTAAATACCCTGTATGGCTGAAAAAAGGAGTAAAATCCCATAAACAATAATATCAGGCGGTAAAATACTCTTTGGACTAAAGCCTTATCTGCAGCCCTGATTGCGATAGTACGTTGCGAGAGCGCGATGTCAATATCGTCACATGGGTACCAGACTACACAACCTATACATATATACAGGTATCCTGAGACACGCCACCCGGCTACTTTCACGACACCTCATAAGTAAAATATGTACAGTAAAGATATAATGTTTGTTGCTTTATTTGCATATATCAAACTGCTAAATTACAAATCTACATCGTGTACTACATCGACTATGCTTTTATACTATACAATAAATCTTAACCCCATACAGTTAAAGTCTCTGTTCGGTTTACAGAGGATTCCGGTTTACAAAGGTCGGTTTTTAGAGAGTGCACTTTGTATGTAGGATGATGATATGAACGCTCACGTTTATTTCATGTAACACGGGCACGTTTAACGTCAATATTTATACTTAAATGGGTTCAGTCGATTACAATGTGGATAAACGTAGAGGAATCCTGTTTATAAATTTCAAAACATATAGATGCAGTATGAACAGCTGTGCCTCGGTGTGGAATCACGTCACCCGCAGTCCTAATTACGTGTATTTATCTGGAAAGTTGATGGTGTGGAATCACGTCACCCGCAGTCCTAATTACGTGTATTTATCTGGAAAGTTGATGGTCACCTGAGAGAAACAAACAGAACATGTTTAAATATACTATATGTCAATGTACGTTGATTTTGAAAGACAAAATAATACAATTAGCCGTATAACAATACTCGAAAAGATTGCAGAATGCAGAAATAAGTCCCGAATTTTATCATATCAGGTATTAAACTGATTCATCTTAAAATTGCAGAAAAATATTTATCAAATCATGTTAACCCTTTTATGCCTAGCGTCTAGAAAAAAGGCTCTGGCAAACAGCGTAGACCCAGATGAGACGCCGCAAAGTGCGGCGTCTCATCTGGGTCTTCGCTGTTTGCTGAAAGGAATTTCTGTAAGAAATATTCTTAATATAGAAATAAATATACTAGACATCCCTAATGTTGGAAATAAATTGATCCAATTTAGAAGGATGGAAGAATCCACTAGGCATATATGGGATTAATATAGAATTTTTTTATAGCATTATCGTTATTAATCGGTCGAACAAATCTTCGCGTTTTATTCCCTTCGCATCAGAACTCCAAGTCGTCGTTTATTGAACGTTAAGCGATAGCTGCATATTGCCAGTAAGGTGCAATATTATAGCATTATCGTTATTAATCGGCCGAAGAAATCTTCGCGTTTTAATCCCTTCGCATCAGTACTCCAAGTCGTCGTTTATTGAACGTTAAGCGATTACTGCATATTGCCAGTAAGGTGCCATATTATAGTGGTTGAAATGATCTTACAATTGTGCTGCCAAATAATTCTCAGATTCTTACTTATATATTAATTATTATTGATAGTTGTGGTCGTATAATGAATTTAATTCCAAATATACTCGATACGATTACTTTATTGACAAAGTAGCTTATTTCAATGACTGTATTCGCATCTTTTTTTACTTTCAACGTTACTGAAATGCTCTAAATACAGTTCTTACCGTTTTCACCTCTGTGTACTCTTGCAGGGCGTATTCGCCACTGAAAGGAAGAAACAATAAAGTCTGTTCAGCTGCTTACAGTTTTGTATTAAAGCGAATAATATGTCTATATTGAATTAAATGCACTAAACAAAGGTGGATCAAAGCACTGAAAACATACAACTTTTGCCTAAGAAAAATAATGAATATTTGTATTTTAACTTTTGCTCAAAATGAAATAAGTATATACAAGTAAACGATTGTGACTTAACTTACAGTTCTCTCCTCTGTCCGCTCATTTTGAATCCTCCAAACGGAGTCTGCGGCTTCACGATATCGTAACAGTTCACCCTGAAAAAGTCGTATAAAAAGTTCATCGTAATGATGCTTTTTAGAATTTTGTAACACGTATGACATATGATCCACCGTTTAGTTTACACCAATTTATGTTTTGCGGAAACTTTTTTCCAAGAAATAAACGTTTAAAAATCAATACATTTCTCGACCTCATATTTAGCTTGAACGGTATTCAACGATTATCCTATTAAGGAATAACACATCACGTACCAGTACATATGTACTCTTACCATCCTGTACCTGATGATTACCTTCATAGGGGTGCATTAGTCGAATGTATTAACTGACCATCTCAATCGGAGTTTTAACAATCAATGTTTCTTTTACAGAGGATTTCATTAAAAGAAACGCATGTACACAGGAAGCGTCATATTCATTCACACTACCATGGTGTGACTGTTTCTTTTTCGCGAACGCTCAGTAGTTTGGGGATTTGTTTCGGCAACTTTTAAATTGTCGTAAGGGAGTGCTAAAACGCCTTAATAAACAACACATTTAATTGAAATTAGTGCAATACTGTTCGATAAACCAAGTTTCTTTACCACACGCTTCCCGCCTCGAGGTTCTGTGACATCATCAATGCCTTGCTGATATCACGTGTCATTACGCCAGCGGCCAGACCGTATGAGGTATTGTTTGCGCGCTGTAAGACCTCGTCGGCGTCCTTGAACTTCAGAATTGACTGCACCGGACCAAATATCTGACAAAAACAGACGGGAATCGTTTAATCAAGCGGTCTACTGAACTAAAACCTGTAAGATACTCACTTCTGGGGCGGTAGTCTGAAACTTTCTTTGAATTTATACAATATATAAGTTGTTTACTATCAATATGATTTTTTCATGATTTATGTATTAGAATATAAGCGTACGATCGTATTTGAAGGAACTTGCCATTTATATTAAGAATGAATGTCTTTCTTCTCGTTTTGACGGCAATTTAACCAGTTTAGCTCACCTTAGCACGAAGTCTAATGCCCGTCGAGTGTCGCCCGTAGTTTACCTCAACAATATCTAGGCCGAGTTTGAATCTGGCTTATAAGTGGGTCAAAAACTAGGTCGCAATGGCAAAATATTAGAAAGTCACCATTCTAGAGACTACATTTATGAGTTAATCTTTATGAAACTTTGTCAATATGTTTATCTTTAAATATATATGACCCGAGTTCGAATCTGAATCACTTGCGTACAAAAACGGGAAAAACTCTTATAATAACCTTGTTATTCCTCAATAGGCCACTGTTTCAATTTATTCACTGTTATGATAATATTTTATGAAACTTGATCAGACTGTTAATGTTGACAATCTCAAGGCCAAGTTCGAATCGAGTCACGTGCGTTTAAAAAACTAGGTCACCAGGTAAATCTTAGAAAAACCTTAATGAAACATATAAAGTATATGTAGACAAAAACAAGGTCATCGTTGAATCTGGGACAAGTAGGATCAAAATTGAGGTCATCAGGTCAAGTCTTCCTTAACTGGTATACGTTGAAAGCTTCAGGACCAGTATGGCCCTCTTGGTTGAATGGTTTGTATTACTTTGTATTCAAATTCAGGATTAGGTTAACTAAGCACGAGCTTTTGAGGCGTCGTATGTCGTGATGTTGGCATTGTTAATGTTTAGCGTGTTACCAATCTAGAGGACCCAATTTGAATCAATATTCATGAAACTTGTCGGAGTGCTTTTTTATTAATTTCAAAATTGAGTCGAGTGTTGTCATGGTTTCCGTGTAACTTCTTACACAAAAACAAATGAAGCCAAAGGTATTAATAAATCTAATTTCCACTTAGTCATAATGTTTATCATGAAAATGCCTATAGCAAGTTTTATTTCTTTGCTTCAAGTGGCTTTTAAGACTTCGTCAATAGTTCAACTCGACCAGGATATTAATCTAAAAATATTGAATATCTAGGACGAGTTAAAATATCTGGTTTATGTGCGTTCAAAACTAGGTCGCAAGGTCAAATCTTAGAAAAACGGTGATTCCACTTTAGAGACCGCATGTTTATGTTTATCAAAAAACTATCCATATGAAGGTTTGAATTTGTGTCAAGTGGATAAAAAGACTTGTCTACAAGTCATATTTTTGACAATAGAAGTAACAATTTAACTTAGATTTAGACGCTTTAGGGTCATCATGGCCCTCTTGTTAATATGATTAACGTTTATGTTTATTTATATGAATGGTAAACTCCGCTTAGCGATGCGCATGTCATCTGTGACATCAGAGAAAACGTATGGCTTCTTTTTAATCATATTCATAAGCCGCAAAATAGACGCATAAAAGACGCTATGCATCAAAGGAAAGAGAGAACAGCTTAATTGATTTGAGTGTTTACTTATCGCACTTCGAAATGATTGCCTCGTGACCGCTGTTCACAGGTGGAAATTACTATAGGAGTAAATATTACTGTCCCTCGACCGCTATAGTCATGTGACCGTTATATTCAGGTGTAATATCCAATAATTTTGGTCAGGTGATAATGACTGAGCGCTGTTGGCAGATACCACTGTTCTCAGGTGACCCCAACGTCAGGTTGGACTTGTTATATTGAACAATATATGGAGCGGAAACTCGCGTTAAAGCATTATAATCCCGCTGTCTTCTTAATAGTTATACCTCCTCCTTAGCGATGCGCATGTCGTCAGTGACGTCAGAGAAGACGGTGGGCTTGACGAAGTACCCTGTGTCCCCATGTCTTTCCCCTCCACACTGTAGACTTGCCCCCTGCTTCTTGCCAGACTCTATCAGACCCAGGATCTTGTTCAACTGCTCCTCGTCGATCTGAAGGCAGAGGCGCTCTCCAAAATAATATGCGTTTTGTACTGTGGATAATTTCTACAAACTTCACATACACAACAGAATGCCAAATGTCGATTTCGTCGCATTAATCGATGACTTGTCGTTTTACGGAATTTGCCTGCATGCGATATCAATCCCTCTTAAACGCCAGCACAACAAAATAAAAGCGCCAATACGACATTTTTAATAGCAGCGATGCAACAAGACCTGGAAAGCAAGCAATGCGTGATACATACATTGAAAAAATGAAATTAGTTTCATTCGTACTATGTATACATGAACGTAATAATAGCAACCAGTTTATCACGACATTAAGAATCACAACGACCTATAAACCATCTTTTAAACAATTGCAGAAGAACTAAGTATATATGGTTTCCCAACCTGCGGGCCTTGTTGGACGGAGCTATCAAATGGGTCACCGACGGCCCTTTTTTGTGCGAGCGCCTTGCACTTAGCAACAAACTCGTCATAGATTGACTCCTGGACGAAGGTTCGAGACCCCGCCACGCAGTTCTGGCCGTGGTTCGTCATTATCGCGGCGTGGGCAAACGTCGCCGCCTGGTCCACTGGAAGAAATAGACCACGCTATGGTTTACACAATAGATGGGGATATTTTTCATAAGCATAAAGACTTTATATCTTTAGTGTGGTTTATTGGCAAATACACGAATAATGGTGCGATAAATTCATAATTGGCGCCTGTTTAATAAGATTACAATCAAGACTGAATGTAAGGTTGATTTCTTATCACCGTTATAATTAAAGCGGTGGTCGTCCAAGTTCACACAGTTCGAACACAATGCATCATGCATTGCTCTTTAAATATACTATGTTATGTTTCTCATAACAGTGTTGGTGTGCACAATATACCATCGCATTTGCATACAAACAGTGTGATTATTGTGATGATTGGCCTTAACTAGGTATTCGTGAGCTCAACGGACGACATACTGTTTTAAACGATGGTTATCAACAAATTTCGGAAATATGCCAATGCAGTGTTCCTATGGTCGCAGGCCTGATTTCCTAAATAATGTTACAATCTAAGTCCTGAATTTTTAAAGTGTTTTTGGGCCGCAGTCCGGAATTCAGAAAGCATTCTTACCGGCGCAGTAATAATTTCTCTAAGATGTCTTACGATTGTAGTCCTCAATTCAGAACATAGTATTACGGTCGCAGCCCTGAATTTAGAAATAGTTCTTACGGTCGAAGTTATGAATTCAATAAGTAATCTTACGGTCGCAGTCATTACTTCTGAACGTGATCTCACGATTGCAGTTCTTATTACAGAAAGTAGTATTTCGGTCGCTCTCCTGATTGAGGTTCAGATAGTGTTATAACGATAGTATTCCAGAAGTTCAGAAGTTTTCGTAAGGTCGCAGTGCAGAATTCAGAAAGTTTTGTTCCGGTCGCAGTCCCGAATTCAGAACGTGTTCTAACGGTCGCAGCCCTGAATTAAAAACGTGTTTTAACGGTCGCAGTCCTGACTTTAGTAAGTTGTCTAACGGTCGCAGCCCGGAATTCAAGACGTGTACTAACGGTCGCAGTCCTGAATTTAGAACTTGTTCTTAATGTCGCAGTCCTGAATTCAGAAAGTGTTCTTACGGTCGCAGTCCTCAAATATAATGAAGGGACTCTTTCCTCCCAGCTCCAGTGACACTCTCTTCAGATTGGTGCGACCCGCGGCCTGCATGACCAGATGACCAACCTTAAATAGAAAAGCAGCTAAATGATCTATGCTACCACTCACGTGCTTTAAATGACGTAAAGTCTATAATGATAAATGTAATTAGAGAATTAAATACAGCAACAGTTAGAGAATTTAATGGTAACTTTGCAACCGAGAACTTTCTTAACAGTGCGTTTGCTTGCAAAACGCCCCTTACTCGTTTATTAGTTTCAACATTATATGTCCAAGTGTGTTTTTCATATATTTTGATCTATTTGATAATTTATACAACAATTCACTTATGGAAGATGGATGACCTGTACAACATACAAGACAAATGGGGCATGTTTTGCCGGTGAGAAAAACACGAATTTTATGGAATTTGCAGTGGACAACACTCGACATTTATTGAATAAAGTTGGTCAGTACACGACAAACGAGGTAGGAACGAACCTCGGCGAAAATGCCCTCTTACCTCAGTGGATCCAGTGAAGGCCACCTTATTGATGTCCATGTGTTCTGCAATGGCGGCCCCGGCAGTAGGACCGTACCCAGGCACAATGTTCACCACGCCAGGTGGGAAGCCAGCCTGTGGAACGGAAAAAAGATACATGTGTTGTCTTAAACATGGCAAAGCAATCATAAAAGCATTGTATTACTTTGGGGATTTTTGCAATAATAAAAATAATTATTATTATGTCCAAATTATCTTTATCGATCATCACGATCAGATTCATCGCCATCATTATCATCTTCACCATCACTATCACCATGAACATGATTATTCCAATCATGTTAATTTTCATGATCGGTTTTTGTCTTTTTATCTTTATTTCAATCATACGAGCCGTGCTCTGGGAAAACAGGGCTGAATGCCAATTTCGTCCAAGATAAGTATGTATGTGCACTGCGCACGGGCTAATTAGGGACAACATTTTCCACTGTAATTGTATCTTTCGTTTAAATCAGGTCTTGTCTAAACGAAAACCATTGCACAGGCTAATCCGGGACAACACTTTAAGCACATGCATTATGCCCGGATTTCCGAAAACGCGGCCCATAATGTCCTCATTCGTGGTAGTACCTCTTTGATAAGGGAGGCCATGTAGAGGGCGGACAGCGGCGTCTGCTCGGCGGGTTTGAGCACCAGGGTGTTCCCGCAGGCCAGGGCCGGTCCCACTTTCCACACCAGCATCAGCACCGGGTAGTTCCACTGCAGGGGTCAAACTAACTGTCACATTTTTTAGGAAAGTTTTTAAGTTATGTCCTTAAACCCGTCATTTTGGTATTTTACCTGCCAGCCGTTCGTTGACCTTGCGAAAATATTTCACTTGACGATGTGTTCTTTTATTATTTCAGTATATTCATCAGTCTACACTACAAAATCACTTAAATTCGTACGAATTTAATTTCGTGGTTTAAAAAAACTGTTTCCTGGACACAAACAATCGTGGATGTCTGATTTAGGATAAGTATCAAGCTTTTTCCTTGGACATTTCCCGATGTGTTTGTCTGAAATTCATAGATCGGTCATCTCGCTAAATCATCGAAAATTTATGTTAAATGAATAAAATGATTTTACAGTACTTGTCATTAAAAGATTGAGTTAACCAACGATGGGTTGATTTTTCAGCGGAAAAGCACATTGCACTGTCTTATCGCTATACTCGGACAAGACCGGTACGATTTGTGTTCATCCTCGTTTATTATGACCTACTTTTATTAGTAAGAATGTCTCTCAATATAATTGTTATTATTATTTGGCAATGCTGGTGCGTTAATAATTGTAATATTGGTAGCGGTTTGAATAAAGACAATATGCGATATAAATTGAAAGAGGCAACCCAATTGGATGATATATAAATGTATATCAAGACATACATGAAATTGTGTTTCAATTAACACAATATGCGATATTAATTGAAAGAGCTAACCCATATGGATGATATATAAATGTATCACGGCTACAAATTTTTGCAGAAGAAGTAATGCGTGCCGTTCCGGTGGTGAGTCGAGTCTACTTACCGGTATGATAGCTCCACAGACGCCAACGGGCTCGTGACGGGTGAAGGTGAAGAAAGAGCCGTCTGCAAACAGGCGGAAACCCGTCAAGAGTTTAAACATGCACAAGCATGTACAAATGTGCGTACATTTTGCATTTGCATGCATACAATTGAGAAACACCCAACTGAATATTGTAGCAAAAACAATGCGAAAACCCATTGCAAGGTTAAATTAAGATTAAAGAAACATATTTATTTTTTACTATCAAAATGATGAAAAACAGTTTACATTACTCATGCGTATATTATCAAGGCTCAGCACCAATTAAAAAACTGGACCAAAGCCTAGATTTAGCTTATTTGCCGCTTAACAAGTACAGAACATAACATATTTTATTTCACTAAAGCATATTACAACTCATCGTGTTAACAATTCATCTCACCGACGGGGATGGTCTGGCCGTGTATCTTGTCACACCAGCCGGCGTAGTACTCGATAGTCTCCGCCGAGGCGATGATGTCCTCGTACGCCTCCCCAAACGGCTTGCCGTTGTCCAGCGTCTCCAGGCTCTACGGACCAGAAAACACGGTAACTTATCGATACCACTCGCACATAAATGTGTACAATCTTGAAAAATAAGAAACGCTCAGGGCACCATCAGATACAATATGCGCAGATTGTCAAACATGTAAATGATACCATTCGTCATACTTATTAGTTACAGGACAGTCGGTTTAATCATAAAGGAGTAGATTTGAAAACTTGTAATTGAGATGACAAAACAAACTACTGAAATATTAAAACTGAAAATTATTGCAAATACCCCAGATACAAAATATTAAATATTTAAATATTTACAGCGATGTATGTGATATTATCTCTCATGAGTCTTGCAAGCTTGTTCATGAGTTGTCCCCTCTTAGAAGCGTCCAGTTTCCTCCAGGGGGAGCCACGACGAAATGCAGCACGGGCAGCTTTCACAGCAAGATCAACATCCGCCTAAAAAAAACATTCTAAAATAATACATTTACATGAAGTACACAGGACATATGGCATGAATGAAAAAAGGAGTAAAAGCTGAAGCAAACTCAGTCTAGTCTTACCTATTATATCGTTTAGGCTACGTAATGAAACACGAAAATAATAGTGTGCAGATCACATCATCATAGTTAGCAAAATATTAAAAATGCATTCAAAGTCTGATTGCAAATCGCTTAAATTTAAGGGTGATTAATTTAAGGCAAAACGTAATAAAAAAAACACAGAAACGAACCTTGTCCGCCTCCTGCACCTGACATATCTCCTTGCCCGTGCACGGGTTGAGGGTGGGGAACGTTCTCCCGCTCTGGCTGTTCACCCATTCATTGTTGATGAACAACTGAAATACAAACCAATATCCAAACTAATGTTTGATGAACAACTGAAATACAAACCAATATCCAAACTGATGGTTGATGAACAACTGAAATACAAACCAATATCCAAAATGATGTTTGATGAACAACTGAAAAACAAACCAATATCCAAACTAATGATGAACAACTGAAATACAAACCAATATCCAAACTGATGTTTGATGAACAACTGAAATACAAACCAATATCCAAACTAATGTTTGATGAACAACTAAAATTAAAACCAATATCCAAACTAATGTTTGATGAACAACTGAAATACAAACCAATATCCAAACTAATGTTTGATGAACAACTGAAATACAAACCAATATCCAAACTAATGTTTGATGAACAACTGAAATACAAACCAATATCCAAACAAAAGTTTGATGAACAACTGAAATACAAACCAATATCCAAACTAATGATGAACAACTGAAATACAAACCAATATCCAAACTGATGTTTGATGAACAACTGAAATACAAACCAATATCCAAACTAATGTTTGATGAACAACTAAAATATAAACCAATATCCAAACTGATGGTTGATGAACAACTGAAATACAAACCAATATCCAAACTAATGTTTGATGAAAAACTAAAATACAAACCAATATCCAAACTGATGTTTGATGAACAACTGAAATACAAACCAATAGCCAAACGTATTGTTTATGAACAACTAAAATACAAATCATACACCCACTGCTTGTTTTGAAATACATTTTGTAAGCGTTGTATGCGTGTTAAGGCGAAATAAATGAAGTACTACATTATCAATTATAAATGCAAACCAATATCAAAACTGATGTTTGATAAACAATTGATATGAAAACCAAAATCAAAACTTATTGTTCATTAACAACTGAAATGCAAACCAATATCCACAATAATTGTTGATGAACAATTGAATAACAAACTTATTAATTAACTCGCATCTTACGAACAACTGAACTTGTTGACAAAGCAATGCAATGCAAACCTATAGATCAACTCACTCATGACGAACATCCGATAGCAAACCAATACATCGACTTATAGTTGATAAACAACAGAAATGCACAACACATTCGTTTCTATAGAATAGTTAGAGAAACTACAAAACTGGTTTCGTTAAAATTAATGGCATGCAGTTGATCATTACAATGAATCCCGCAGACTTCAACGAGGAGATTTGAATGGTTAAAAGGCGCTTGTCTTTTGGTTAGGAGGTCAAGAGTTCAAACCCCGAAAGGAACATTTTTTTATTGGAAACAGGACTGTTTGAGGTTTTTAAACGTGCTTTATAAGAATTGAAAGCTACATGAGCGTAGCTTTGTAAACAAGGCACAAACGCCTGGGCATCAATTAGATAAACAATAAAACGTTTGTAACGCTTTACAACAATATAACGAAAGTAGGGTTTTTATTTCTAAACTAGAACTTAAGATATTATATTACACTCGACAGATCAAATAGCCAAGTGGAAGCGCGTAAGATTTTATCCACAAAGGTTCAAGACTCGAATCCCGGTGAAGGGAAATATATTCACTTTTTTATTTCATTTTATAATTAATTTTTATTGGTAAGTTTTTTTCCTGATTAAAAGTTTTTATCAAATAAATATAACGACATAAAAAAACGAAAATTTGTGAACATGTCCCTTTCCGATGCTGAAATAAATCAGCGGATAAGTATATATAATGTTGCGCGCCCTTTCAGGAATTACTTATACTCGCGTAATATCAATATGTCGTGAATTGTTGATAAGCTGCGTCTCGATTCAACTATACCATAGTGACTGCCGTAAGGTCGTGACCTTGTAAAATAAATCCCTTTTCAGTGAATGTTTGAATGATCTCTGTAAGACACCTAATGCAGGTACTGGTTCTACCCAGGAAATGGATCCGAGAGTGGCACAATAAGCCGCGCTCTGAGAAAACTGGGCTTAATACATGTGCGTAAAGGTTCGTCCCAGATTAGCCTGTGCAGTCCGCACAGGCTAATCAGGGACGACACATTCCGCCTTAATTGGTTTCTTGCTAAGAAGAGACATAATGTAAACGAAAAAAGTCATAAAAACGTAAAGTGTCGTTCCTGATTAGCCTTTGCGGATTGCACAGGCTAATCTGGGACGACACTTTACGCACATGCAATATGCCCAGTTTTCTCAGAACAAGACTCAGATAATCTTAAGGATCTGACACAACAAGGAGGTCTAAGTTAATCTTCAAACATGTTTAGTTCAGCTCGATTAGCTTGGACGTGGCTAGACACTCTCAGGTCCACTTTCTGGCTAAAACCAGTACTTGACGTAGTTCGAAATACAACGCGAATGATCTTTAGGTAGGGACCAACCTCGGGAGCTCCCCGGTCGCAGGGCGGATGCTATACATTATTCACTGTGCAATATATATTGAAATATGTGTTATCCATAGCGCCAGTGTGAACAAAAAGCACTTTAAGTATATGGGGTAAACGGTTTGCATTATTTCGTTGATCAACGAAAATATTTATATGAGCCGATTGATGTTCGCCTTTCACCTCTTTTTTCGCATGGGCTACGGCCGATTGTATTTTGCCAACGATGTAAGATTCTTGCCCTGTTTGTGTTCTTAATTTACGACTGCAAGATATCCGCTAGATAACTCTAGGATTTGGGTCAAGGTTTTGTATGCGCCACTTCTACCTGATACTAGTTAAGGGCATACATAGTATCAAATTTCATGCTCAATTCCATTCTTAACACGTGTCCCAAAAAAAACGTACACAATGTAACCCATTTCGCGTACAATACCACCAAGGCACGGGATACCCCGATAACCTGTCCTTGATTTCTACAAAGTTATCATTATTGAAGCTTTAAACTGTCTGTACAAAAACAGCATTGATTAGCTATCTGCTGTTGATTCGTAATCAGAATGTCATGACATGAACTGTCGGTAGATAAAAACTCAAAGAACAATAAAATCAGCAACTAAAAAAATACATACAAATTATATCATTTATACCGATGGCTAAGCGCGAAAATGTTGCATCATATAAACACATGTAAAACAGATACACCAGTCTCAAACTAAACTCTCGATTAATAATTTCGTTAAAAGATCAGTTTATATACGAATGCTTTTGACTCTGCACATAAGTTTTGCCTGGATAAGTGTGCATTATTTATGTAGACAGCGTGGCATGCACGTGCATGCATTAGTCTAGTCCAACTAGTGACGTATATCTATATGCATTATCGTCAATACTTAACAGATAAGTTTCATTTTAATCAGATTAACATATTCAAAAATGAGGTACGTTGTACATTGCTTATAGCCGTATAACCACATCAGCCGGGTATCTTTTTAACGTCTATTTTTCATATATACTTTTGCAGATCTCTCGACGCATTAACTGGTGGCGTAAGCGTGAATTACACCAAGTAATGATTATTTTCAGCATTCTATATAAACTGTGACAATCGATCGGTATATGATGAAAGAGCGAACTATGCAAGTTTTCTGTGCTATT
Organism: Dreissena polymorpha; assembly: GCF_020536995.1. Taxonomy (NCBI): domain Eukaryota; kingdom Metazoa; phylum Mollusca; class Bivalvia; order Myida; family Dreissenidae; genus Dreissena; species Dreissena polymorpha. The sequence goes on along the minus strand of NC_068360.1, from coordinate 56,761,267 downwards.
ATACCGGTAGGTTTCAGTATATTGGAGTCGCGCTCTGAGAAAACTGGACATAATGCATGTGCGTAAAGTGTCGTCCCAGATTAGAATGTGCAATCCGCACAGGCGAAATCAGGGGCGACACTTTTCGCTTTTATGACATTTTTCGTTTAAATGAAGTCTCTTCTTAGCAAAAATCCAATTTGGCGGAAAGTGTCGTTCCTGATTAGTCTTTGCGGACTGCACAGGCTAATCTGGCACGAAACTTTACGCACGTGCATTATGCCCAGTTTTCTCAGAACGCGACTCATTGAAGTTGAGCCTCGCTCTGGGAAAACGGTGATTAATGCATGTCACAGCATGTGCTTAAAGTGTCGTCCCATATAACCTCGTGCACTATGCGCAGGCTTATAATTTGCAAAATAAACATATTGGGTGAAGTAGAAATCAAATGTTAGGATATACATAAAACCCCAAAAGTATAAAGACAATCAACTCAAAAGCAGACTGCATCAACACGTATCAATATTTGCATCGGTAAAAAGTGATGTGTAACCTAAACCAGCTGTTTCGAACGTGACAGTATTAAATACACAAAGCTAAACGTAAGCCGCACCAGCCGGTGAAAAGCCTTATGGTACATTGCGGCTATTTATTTATGGCAAAAAACGGTTTGCCTCAGTCTCAAAATGAATGTGCTAGACTAGACACACGTAATAACAAAAGCGCGGCGTGAACAAAACAGGTATCACCACATTCGAACGGGCAATGGATTGGGAATGAACAAAAACTTTCACGTGACCTCATAATTCAACGTCAGTACGCGTTTAACCCATTTATGCCTAGCGGACTCTTCCATCCTTCTAAATTTGATCAGTTTATTTTCAAAATAAGGGACGTCTAGTATATTAATTTCTATATTAAGAATATTTCTTACAGAAATTCCTTTAAGCAAACAGCGCAGACCCTTTTCTCCTGTAAAATTACATATGTATACGTATTTTAAGATGATACAGAAGGTATCGGAGAAGTATGAGACAGTTTTTTTAACCCATTTATGCCTAGCGTCTAGAAAAAAGGACTTGGCAAACAGCGTAGACCCAGATGAGACGCCGCATGTTGTGGCGTCTCATATGGGTCCGCGCTGTTTGCTTAAAAAAAATTCTGTAAGAAATATTCTAAATATAGAAATAAATATAGTAGAAATCCCTAATTTTGGAAATATATTGATCCCATTTAGAAGAATTGGAGAGTCCACTAGGCATACATGCGTTAAATTAATCGGGTCAGACGTACCCATGAGTACGCATATTTATAATCAGTAAACATGAGCAAATGTGCTGAACAAGTACGGTCAAATTTAGTAGATGTGTGCAACACCATTTAGAACAATGGTATAGATTACATAGTTCACAGTGGGATATAGAGACACTATGAACAACAGTAGTATACTTAATGTTAAATTCAAGCAAGTTTTCACTACAAGAAAGAAAACTATTCGCTTTTTATGATACGGTTTATGGACCAGGAGAAAAAAACTTAACGGAAGATCAGTAAATCCTCTAAAACAGCTAAGGAAATATCTGGAATTAAAAAATATCAAAATCAACGCAATACATAGAACTTTATTCATTATATAAAATACATCCATTATAACATTGCACTCTTCGCAGTGTCAGTGCTTATCAGCTAACTTTGAGCTGGTATGGGTCCGGTCGCTCAAAACTTTAACTAAAGGGGAATAACCATTTACTCAAGTAATTAATAAAAAATAATTTGACAAGCATCGTCCTCATCATATATGTACATATCATTTAAGCATTTCTATCTGTTCACAATTAAGACATTGTTTTCAACTTTCAATTAGGATCTAAAACGTGATCTAAACATTTTAAGGCAGTACGTTTAAGTCGACCCCAAAGCAACAGTATTCAATCACAAAGGCCAACGCAATCTTGTCAGATATCGAAATTGTTGTTTAAGAACCAATATCAACGGAAATCATAAATTAATTCCTAATTACATCTTACTTGAGTATATTTTATTTCCGGACTTCGAATTGGGGCACTCATTGTATCCAACTTAACCTATAACGGCCGCACGCGATTGTCCTAAACCGAGTGGAGTTCTCATGTCGAGAGGTTGAGCTCTTTTATACTTGCGTAACCAGCGCGGCAATTACAGGAGCGTAGCTTGCGTATAGGATACTTTAAATTAATTTTTTTTTTTTTCGGTACGGTTTCATATCACTGTTTTTGTTGGAAATGTAGCGTTGTTTCAAAATATCTACATTTTCTTTAATATCGAAGTGATGGGACGCTGAAGATTTAGTGTGTTTTCGTCATGATTTATGTGTCCGGTGACAATCAACAAGACGTAATAGTGCGAACCGGAGGTTGTATTGAACTATATCAAACTCATGTGGCTTTTAAAATGTCCCGTTAATTTAGTTGTTTTAACAATAACAAAAATAAATCAGCGATCAGTGATCAAAAATGAGCAACTTGCACCGAACACGTTCCTTTTGCAGAAATTACCAATATGCAACTGTCATAAAGCCACTGCCTATTAACAACAGACATTAAGCAATTTAGAATTCGTAACTGATATTATGCAGCTAACAATTAGCATTTACCAACTGGCATATAATACATAATGACAATGAACAACTGGCATTAAGCTACTAAGCATCTGGTGTATAATAACCGGCAACACATTTTGTAATTGACAAAAAGCACATGCATGGACAACATGATTTCCGCAACTTAATATTTTACGAAATACTTATACATAAAATAAGGAAATGTCAAATATTAACTATCTTATGGACCCGATACAATAAACATACTTTAAAACAAAACTTTTTGATTTACCTTGTTTACCTGGTTTACATAGACATAATCGATTATTTTATTTTAAAGGGGCCTTTTCACAGATTTTGGCATGTTTTGTAGTTTGTCTTTAAATGTTTTATATTGATAAATGTTAACATTGGATATACAAAGCTACAGTAAAAAAAAAACAAGAATAAAATTAAAAAAAGAAAAAAGGTAACCCAAAGCAGGGCTCGAACCACTGACCCTTGGAGCCTTTCAGTTGAAGGTCTTCCACCTAGACCACTCGGCCATCCTTCCGGATACAAGGACATGTGTAATTTATACTTCATATCACCAATCCTCGTAGTTTCACAAAATATAACGACAACAATAGAACTCTCCAAATAATTAATTCGTTTCGCGTTGCAACGCGTTATAATTTTCGGGGTTTTAAATCGTCAAAAGATGCATATAATGGCTATTTTAGAGCATGGTAAATGTTCAATAATATTGTTTCTTCACAAATATCAAAACTAAAACGAAAATTTGCGAATCTGAAACAACTTTTTTAAATTTTGTCAATTTACCCAAACGTGAAAAGGCCCCTTTAACAAATAAATTCTTGGTATATTTTGAAATGGTGATAGAACCCTGAACCAAAACTTAACCTGAAAATCAATTTTGTTCAGCTTTATACATGTCGTTAAGCAACGATTATAAGTGAGTCAAGTACACGATTTTTTTCCCCTTTCTATTTACTTTTTGTGAGCTACGTCCTGTTGTATTTTACTGACGTTCGCTGGTCCGTATTCTAGTTCTCTCGTCTGTGTGTTTTCCCATTTCACGTTTGATAGATAGCGGCTAATGACGTCCTGTGCTCGGGTCAAGGTAAATGTGCCACTTCTATCTAGTATCAGTTTAAACCGAACTTCAAGTACACAGTATTATATTGCGGCAATAACTCATTCTCAGCGCTAATCGCAGTAAACAAAATACCAACGGTGCCCGCTAATTTTAAAGCTGTCTAGTTTAATGAACACTCGTTAAAATGAAATACGATCAAACATAGAACTTGCGCAATGAACATGCTGCGTTTTACTGGTGTTAAACCATTTATGCATAGCGTCTTGAAAAAAGGCCTTGGCAATCAGCGTAGACCCAGATGAGACGCCGTATGATGCGGCGTCTCATCAGGGTCTGCATTGTTTGCTTAAAAGAATTTCTGTAAGAAATATTCTAAATGTAGATATAAATATACTAGACAGCCCAAATTTTGGAAATAAATTGATCCAATTTAGAAGGATGGGAGAGTCCACTTGGCATAAATGGGTTAATTACAGAGACCGCTGAGGTAACACACGAAATATACATAAAATGATAAACGGCGTCTATCTTGATTTTGAAAATAAAGTTTGCAAATTAACGTTTCTATATAAACGTATAATTATTTTAAACATAATTTTGATTGTGTTTTTTTATTTTCAGTTGTAAGTCGCTTATTCATCGCTTGGAATGTTTGTTATTTAGTAAATTGCATATTTATTTATACAATTTTAAATTCATGTTTATACTTTTTAAATCAATACATAATACTTGAACTTAAATATAATCGTATGTGCTGATTTTGCGGTAATTAAGAAATACATAGGAAATATCAATATAAATCATATATGTACACGTAAAACGCACACCTGTTTATGCAGATGTAAATGATATTACACCTATTCATAGTATATATATCCTCACATAAATATATATAGTATGTACATGTATATACACACATAAGTGAGTTCTCAACGAGTGCAATATATGGTGTGTTAGCTTATATTTCAGATGCAGTTTTCTTTGCTCTCATTGAAAATACACATTATAATTATCGTATTGAGTTTTGTAAATGAATATGTAACCAATATACATTTTGTACTTTTCGATAGAAAATTGAAGTAAGACCCTGATATTATTAGCTAACGGGCAGATAGCTTATTCTGGTTTTCAGTGACTATTATCAGACAGATTGGCGGTGCACTGACCATGAAATCCACGGAGATAATATGAAGATTCGGTTTGCGTTGATTTGCATAATTTATTCAAGCTGTCACAGAAAGCAGCAGCTGCCGTCATCAAATTCCGAAAAACAACTGTGTTTAAAATAAAAACGAGCATTGGGTATCTCGATTAATCAATGTTACCAGACCAAATATAGCGTTGAAATGTGGGCTATTGCTAATAGGAACACTCAATTTTAAGGGTTAACTTTATTTTAAGAAGTATTCGTTGATTTTGAGCTTTTGCGGACCTTACGGAACCGCAAAGAGCCTTGTGATTTGGAAAGTTTAGTGTAAAAATGGTTGTACACGATCATGATGTCTTTATGGGATACTATTGCTTCATATTCGACATTCGGCTAGCATCGTTACAAAACGCAATTATGCGTCTCAATTATTTTCAATTTGGGCAATTCATTTGTAGACTTGTATTCATGCGGGCCTACTGTCTGAAAATTCCCCAACATAATAATTATTGGCTGTTGATAAAGGTATAGAAAGGTTAAATCCTGGGTAAGACAGCTACGCAGAAAAAAGTTCAGTGCCCTCCGCTGTAAATATTTTGGTGGCTAATATCGTTTAATGATGAATAATGCTAGCTATATTGTCTTATCAACGTTTCAACAAAGGCCAACCGTTGGTGCATGTAGATATTAAAAAATGCACGTTTCGTCTAGATTAAACCGGTTCAGAGGCATACAACAACGGTCTGATTTTTTACAGAATATATGGCGAATCGTTTTACTCACAATTACTAATCTCTTCGAATATGGCAACGTTTGCATGAACACTTACAAACTTAAAAGTTTAAACATGTGTGTTTTAGCTCGTTTACATCTAAAGCTTCGCGGTAATTGAGACATTCGAGTCCCTTCGCTGTGTAAAACCAGTACCCGGTATGTGATGTCTATAGATATTGATAACACTGCAAAAGTATCGACCCCGTGACCTTTTTTTATCGCAGCTACCATATTCACAAGGTCACCGCGATCTTAAAATTGTTCGAACGTAAACCAACTGTTTGCACCTTATACACATGTTTAAAAAATCATATTGCACTTGTTTTGAAACATTATTTTACATGTACTTTACAAACACGATATTTGCTTAGGGTCTTAGTTTAGCTCTCAACGCTGAAAAGCAAGGATTACATGTGTTTGAAACATGTAACCTCAGTAGTAACTAGTATACATGTGACTGTATGATTTTATCTACCAGAGTAGTTCGGTTCCCTGATCTGTAATACCACAGCTATTGTGTCACGTTGTTTTCAGTTTTCAGGTATCTATAGAGTCAAACGTGCCGCGAAACCGCTAAACGTGGCAAATGATGAGAGATACATAGTTAAACGCGACCGTAATGCACTTCAACGTGGCAAAAGTTGAGAGCGACGTCGTTAAACGTGACCGTAACGCTTCTCAAAGTGGCTTAAGTTGAAATGTACGTCGTTAAACGTGGCCGTAACGCGCTTCAACGTGGCTCCAGAACAGAGGTACATAGTTTTACGTGACCGCAACGCGTTTCATCGTGACACAAGTTGCGATGCGCGTAGTTTAACGTGACCGTAATACGCTTCAACGTGGTTAGACGTGACCGTAACGCACCTAAAAGTGGCTTAAGTTGAGATGTACCTCGATAAACGTAGTTTAATGTGACCGTAACGTGCTTAAACATGGTACAAGTCCAGAGGTTCGTAGTTTAACGTGACCTTAATGCTTCAAAGTGGCACAGTTTGAGATCACGTTGTTAAACGTGACCGTTTTACGCCTCAGAGTGGCACAAGTTGAGAGGTACGTTGTTAAACGTTAACGCTATAAAGTTTGTGACATTTATAACACGTTGTCCTCAGCGTCTTATGTTGCTGACTCTTCCGATATGTGTTGCCCTGCATTAATGCAGATGTTTTTTTCAAACATCAAAAATCATGTATTGATTGGCCTCTGCTCTGTCTCTGCTTTGCACTTCTTGCTATCTTGTTCAATAACGTAATTACTAAACACTTTGCCATGAACTTAGCTTGAAAAGTAAAGCAAAACATGGACAGATGTATTTCAAACTCAGTTTGTAGAGTTAGTTCGGCAGTCCGGACAAAAAGCGGCCCATCATGCTTTTGCAGGGTTTATTTACAACAAAAGTGGCAAAGATAAAAATATCCCGCTTGTTCCGGTGCGGGGTTCGGTGAAAGATATGTTTATACATGTTGTCAGAACAGCTGTGGTATTTCCACGAGTAATCTAGCATATCAACTTCGTTTCCAAAAACTCAAAATTTATCTGGAAATACATTAATTATCATTATGTAGACGTTGCTTTTTCTGTACCTATAATATATTTAGCTAGAGTAAGTATAAATTGTGTCTTTGTCCTAAAAGCATGCATTTAAAAACTAGACCGGCCTCAGATAATGTCTCTGTACGTACAATTCACGTTTCGACATTTTAAAACGGTTTGTTTCCGCTAATCCGCCAGTACGTATTACCAATTTAATTAAAAAATAATAAGTGCAATCACAATGGCTTCGACTAATGTATAACAATAAATGGACTAAGTAAATGTGAAGCGATTCTCAAGGAGAAAAAGTACTGGTCTATGAATCGCAAAGTTTTAGCGCGTTAGACTTTGCCAAGAAAGGTTCCTGGTTCGATTCTCGATGACGGGAAAAAATCAATCCAGCTTTTTTCTGGATTGTATGCTTATTTTTATTATTTCAATAATAATTGTTTTCATTTTAAAATTCAATGTTTTACTAATGTAAAGCAAACATGTATTTAGTGTGTTATTAAGCCATACATTTTTCATTTCGCACGAAGACTAATTTCGTGCGTCTCTTGTAACCGCTCTTTAATATCGATATACTTCAAACGAACGGTTTGACTTAACACAAATGTGGCTGGCAGAATTGTCCCTCTGTTAAAATTGAATTACAGAACATTAAATGATTGCTTTAGATTCCGAATTTAGTTTTGGCTGGTATAGTGTGCATAACTTATGCCCACAGTGTCTTTCTGGCGTGCTTGCAAAAGTCTAGCCGGACTAACGATATATTTCACATACATCGTCGATAATACAAATCAAGACAGATACATATTTATCAGATTAACGCATTAAAAAAATCAGATATGTTTTACATAGCTTATTTCCGTATTACCATGCCGTCGCGTATGTTTATGCTTCTTTTCTCGATGTTTATTTGTATACTTGTTCAGATCTGTCTAATGAGTGCGCGTTGTATGGTGGCAAAGGCGCGAATTATACATAATTGGAGAGTTTTCATTCTTTTCAGCATTTAGAATACATAATTATATTCGATCGGTATATGGTGGAAGGAGCCAAATATTCAAGCTTACCGTACTGTGATCAGTGTTCAGTATTTTAATATTTTATGAATGCGTACAATCATAACCGATTAACGGTTCCATCCTTACGAGGCAATCCGCTTGTTATAGGTATTATAAAACAGATTTGAAAAGTTAAATAATTTAACGTGCTATAAATCACTATAGCAATAATGTATGTGCCTTCACCCAAAACTGGGCCACTCACGAAAAATGTTTGTAATGTTAACTCATTAAAATAAAATACGATATCTTAACAACTGTTGCTTTTTTACCGGTATCGGTTACAGCAAACTTCGCGGTCAAAACATAAAATAAACGAATTCGCTAAAAATATATTAGAGGTCTTGCTCTATAAATGAAGATTAATGTTAAATATTTGATAATGCGCGGTTGAACAAAGTTTTACGGTTGGTTCATAGATAACTAGTGCATAAGGTTAGTTTCGTCCGGATCGAGTCAGTAAAGTACATTCTGTGTTTCAAAATAATTTCAAGCGACCGACTCAAATTTTTTATGCCGACCCTAATGTTTCAGGTTCAATGTTCGATTGCTTAATTCAATCATGTTTACCAGAGTAACTTTTATGTATAATGAGTATATATTACAACGAGATTGAGAATATTGTTGTCAGTGAATGTCCTTTTAAAGTGTGAAGTATCTTGGGTTTTGGCATTTTCAAATAGACTACCGGGAAAAATTTCTTGTCGAATGCCTTTTTTCGGACTGCACAGACTAATCTGGGACGACACTTTACGCGCATTAAAGTTTTTCCTTAAATGCTTTATATTGATAAATGTAAACATTGGATCTAAAAAGCTCAAGTAAAAAAGCAACAATACATTTATAAAAAAAGAAAAATAAGTAACCCTCAACTGAGATCGAACCACTGACCCCTGGAGTCCTGGAGTAAAAGTCTACCGTTTATACCACTCGGCCATCCGTGCTCATACAATGAGAAATGTATTTAATACTTTAAATAAGCAATTCTTGTAGTATCACACAATATAACGACAACAATAGAACTTTCCAAATTATGCAATCGTTTCGCGTTGCAAAGCTTTATATTTTTCAGTTTTTTTAAATCGTCAAAAGATGCATATATTGGATATTATAGCACATGGTAAATGTTCAGGGGTGCTTTTTCCTCACAAATATCATAACTTAAACGAAAATTTGCGAATCTGAAACATGTTTTTATTTTTTATTTTGTCAATTGACCGAAATGTTAAAAGACCCCTTTAACATCCGTTTCCTAGAGCGAGGCTAGTGTTTTGCCTTTTGTGTACGCTGATTGATTGAGAAATTAAGTCTGTGCTATACTCCCACAATAACGAGTCCATCCGGGTAAACTCGGACACTTTTCAGTTCTCATCAATAGCCATGTTTCCAAATGAAAATTGTTATAGTTCGGACTATTAAAGGCTACAGAAAGCATCAAACTGTTCTCCTCGGATTGTTTCGTTACGTGCAGACGTATCATTTGCAGATCTATTGCAAATTTTAAGCAACTGTCGTAACCGCGGAACCTGGAAAACTCGGACGAGGAAGGTAAAACTCGGAAACGAAGTGGACAATTTCGGACACATAGTGAAAAGTCAGACACATGTATGATTAAAAAAAAACAATATAAGCTATCTCCAGTAATCACTTATTGTTTAAGGTGGTAACAGAAAGTTAATGGATACATACTGAAACTAATATCTCTAGCAGATACTCGAAACGATAATCCGACAAAACAATATTGGTAGTGGTAAGTACATGAAATCATAGTATATATATATATATCCTCACATAAATATATATTTTATATAGATCTATACACACATAAGTGAGTTCTCAACGATGTCAATATATGGTAGGGTTAGTTTATAATTCAGATGCAGTTTTCTTAGCCCTCATTGAAATTACACATTATAATTATCGTATTGAGTTTTGTAAATGGATATGTTACCAATATACATTTTGTACTTTTCGATAGAAAATTGAAGTAAGACCCTGTAATTATTAGCTAACGGGCAGATGTCGGTAGCTTATTCTGGTTCGCAATGACGATCATCAGACAGATTTACGGTGCACTGAATTTTTAAAGGTTAACTTTATTATAAGAAGTGTTCGTATATTTTGAGCTTTTACGGACCTTACGGACACGCACACAGAGTCTTATAATTTGGAAAGTTTATTGTAAAAATGGTTGTACCCGATCATGATGACTTTATGGGATATTATTGCTTCATTCTCGGCCAGCATCGTTACAAAACGTAATTATGCGTCTCAATTACTTTAAATTTGGGCAATTCATTTGTAAAAGTGTATTCATTCTGCCCTACTGTCGGAAAATTCCCCAACATAATTATTGGCTGTTGATAAAGGTCTAACCCTGGGTAAGACAGCTACGCAGACAAAAGTTCAGTGCCCTCCGCTGTAAATATTTTGGTGGCTAATATCGTTTAATGAAGAATAATGCTAGTTATATTTACGTATTATCGTGTTAACAAAGGTCAACCGTTGGTGCATGAAGATATTCAAATATGAACGTTTCGTCTAGATTAAAATGGTTCAGAGGCATGCAACAACGATCTGCTTTTTTACCGAATATATGGCGAATCGTTTTATTCACATTTATTTATTTCTCAGAATATGGCAACGTTTGCATGAATACTTACAAACTAAAAAGTTTAAACATATGTAACATATGTATTTTAGCTCGATTACATCTAAAGCATCATGGTAATTGAGACATTCGAATCCCTTCGCTGGGTTAAACCATTATTTTATGTCAATAGATCTTGAACACACTGAAAGAGGATCAACCCCGGGACCTTTTTTTTTATCGCGGACACCATATTCACAAGGTCACCGCGATCTTAAAACTTTTCGAACGTAAACCAACTTTCTGCACCTTATACACGTGTTTAAAAAATCATATTGCACTTTTTTTGAAAGATTATTATACATGTTCTTTACAAACATGATATTTGCTTAGGGTCTTAGTTTTGCTCTAAAAGCTGAAAAGCAAGGATTAAATGTGTTTGAAACATGTAACCTAAGTAGTAACTAGTTTGCATGTGACCGTATGATTTTATCTACCAGTGTAACTCGGTCCCCGGATCTGTAATACCACAGCTATTGTTTCACGTTGTTTTCAGTTTTCATGTACCCATAGAGTCAAACGTGGCCGCGAAACCGCTAAACGTGGCACATGATGAGATATACGTCGTTAAACGCAACCGTAACACACTTTAACATGGCAAAAGTGGAAAACTACGTCGTTAAACGTGACCGTAACGCATCTCAAAGTGTCATAAGTTGAGATGTATGTCGTTAAACATGACCGTAAGGCGCTTCAACGTGGCATCTGTTCAAAGGTACGAAGTTTATCATGACCGTAATGGGCTTCAACGTGGCACAAGTTGAGATAAACGTAGTTTAACGTGACCGTAACCCGCTTCAACACATGCAGAGGAACGTGGTTTAACTTGGTCGTAATGCACTTTAAAGTGACACAGAATGAGATGTACGTCGTTACCGTAACACGCCTTATAGTTGCACACGTTGAAATAAAAGTGACTGTAACGCACCTCAGCGTTGGACAAGTTGAGATGTACGTAGTTAAAAGTGACGCGCCTAAGTGCGGCAAAAGTTGAGAGGTACGCAGTAAGACGTGACCGCTACAAGGTTTTTAACACGTTGCCCTCAGCGTCCAATGTTGCTGCCTCTTCCGAAACGTGTTGCCCTGCAGTGATTCAAATGTCTTTCTCAAATTCGTAAAAAACATATATTGATTGGCCTCTGATTTGCCTCTACTTTGCACTTCTTGCTATCGTGTTCAAGAAGGTAACAACTGAACACTTTACCCATGTTACCATGAACTTAGCTTGAAAAGTAAAGAAAGAAAATGGAAGAGTTAGGTCTGGGAGTCCAGACAAAAAGCGGCATATGCTGCTATTTGCATGGTTTATTTGCAAAAGCAGCAAAGATAAATATCTTAATCGTTCCGGTTCGGCGTTCGTTGAAAGATATGTTTATAAAAAAATGTTGTCAGAACAGATGTGGTATTTCCACGAGAAATCTAGCATATCAACTTCGTTTCCATAAAACTCAAGATTTATCTTGAAATACATTAATTATCAGTATTTAGACATTGCCTTTCTTTACCTATGATATATTAAGCAAAAGCATGTCTCTGTACATGCATGTTTCCACAATTTAACCCATTTATGCCTAGTGGACTCTCCCATCCTTCTAAATTTGATCCATTTATTTCCAAAATTAGGTATGTCTAGTATATTTAATTCTATATTTAGAATATTTCCTACAGAAATTCCTTAAAGCAAACAGCGCAGACCCCCGATGAGACGCCGCATCATGCGGCGTCTCATCTGTGTCTACGCTGTTTGTCAATGCCTTTTTTTTCTAGACGCTAGGCATAAATGGGTTAAAACGGTTTGTTTCCCGCTAATCCACCACTATTAACCATTAAATTCTAAAATACGCAGCCATGTGCAATTACAATGGCCTCGACGGATATATAACAATAAATGGACTCAGTAAATGTGAAGCCAGTCACAAGAAGAATAATAACTGGGCTATGAATGGAAAATTTTTAGCGCGTTAGAATTTGCCCAGAAAGGTTCCTGGTTCGAATCTCGATGACGAGAAAACAATAAACTTTTTTTCTAGAGTGTATGCATATTTTGATTATTCCAATAATAATTGTTTTGTTAAAAAACAACAACGTTGTATTATTGATGTAAAGCATATTGCTATGTGTTAACGTGTTATTAAGCCATACATTTTTAATTTCGCATGAAGACAAAGTTCGTGCGTCTCCTATAACCGCTCTTTTATATCGATATACTGAACGAACGGTTTGACTTAACCCAAATGTGGCTGGTAGAATTGTCCCTCTTTTAAAAATTGAATTAAGAACAGTATATGAATGCTTTAGATTCCGAATTTAGTTTTGGCTGGTTTAGTGTGCATAACTTGTGTCCAAAGTGTGTTTATGTCGTGCTTGCTAAAGTCTAGTCGGACTTACGATATATTTTACATGCATCATCGTTAACACAAAGCCAGACAAGATGCATATTTATCAGTTGAACGCATTAAAACATCAGATTTGTTTTACAAAGCTTATTTCCGTATTACCCTGTCGGCGCGTATTTTTTATGCTCCTTTTCTCAATGTTCGTTTGTATACTTGTTCAGATCTGTCAAATGAGTGCGCGTTGCATGGTGGCTTCGGCGCAAATTATATATCATTGGAGAGTTTTCATTCTTTTAAGTATTTGATATACACAGTTATATTCGATCGGTGTATTGTGCAAGGAACCAAATATACCGTGCTGTGATCAGTGTTCAGTATTTTGATATTTAAATAATGCGCACAATCATGACCGATGTACGATTCCATCTTAAAGGGACAATCCGCTAGTAATATGTATTTTAACACATATTTTAAGTTACATAATTTTACATGCTATAAAGCACTCAAGCAATAATGTATGTACCTTCACCGAAAACTGGGCCACTTACGAAAATATTTTTTTTATGGAAACTCATTAAAATAAAATACGATATCTTAACAACCGTTGCTTTTGACCGGTATCGGTTACAGCAAACTCCGCGGTCAAAAACATAAAATAAATGACTTCGCTATAAATATAACAGGTCTTGCTCTGTAAATGAAGATTAATGTTAAATATTTGGTAATGCGCGGGTAAACAAAGTTCAACGGTTGGTGCAAAGATAACTATACCTTTAGATTAGTTTCGTCCGGATCGAACAAGTAAAGAGACACGCACATTACGTTGTAGTAATCAATGAATTCAAATACATCCTGTATAATGTCTTTCAAAGTAATGTCAAGCGACCGACTCTATTGTTTGGTGCTTACCCTAAACGTCTTAGTATTCCAAGTTTAACGTTCGATTGCGAAATTCAATCATATGCACAAGATTATATATTATATATAAAGAATGTATGTTACGATTTTTGTGTCTAGCATCCCTTTTTAAAGTGTGAAAACGTGTGTGCTGTACAATAAGTTACCGGAAAAAACAACAGATTGGCACAGCGACTTACATTGTTTGTATGTATACATGCTGGAGGAAACACACGACTCTTTTTCCTTTTAATGTAAACTGATTGCTTGTTCTTCGAAGTCAGTAATAAATAAGCGCATTGAAGACTTTAAAAAATCAAAGCTTCTGAGTAAAGGAAAGACAATAAACATGTCTAATGTTATTTTTACATATAACAAATCAAACTTATCTTTGCGGTACTAGATGAATGGGGCAAGTGATGTAACTTTTTATGGCGAAACCCGGATCTGTCTATTATGCCAAGCAGTGGCCACGGTTCAACTTTTTATGTGAACGGGTCGAAACCAGCGACGCATTTATACAATTTGATGAAATCGATGTTTTCTCTGTCATAGCGTGCATTTATAAAAAATGCCACGTGATGTCAATGTCCTACGTCAATCTACTAAAAGTTGAAGGCTCACAACAACGGTCAGAAAATTACTTAATTCATTTACAGAATTATGCTCAAGGTAGTACATTGATGGTACGTAGTTTAACGTAGCTGTAACGTTGCACACGTTGACAGGTACATAGTAAACTTAGCCGTAACGTGGCAAAAGTTGACCTGTACATAACTCAACGTAGCAGATGCGCGTCATAACATTGTACAATTTGACAGGGGCTTAGTTTAGCGAGGTCATTATGGGCTTCAACGTGGAACAAATTGACATGTAGATGGTTTAGCATGGCAGTAACGCGCTTTAATCAGGCACATGTTGACAGATACGTAGTTTAACTTGGTCGAAAACGCACCATAACGCGAACCTATAAATCTTGTCAACTGTTGTTCAACTGATCAGATCAATTTAAAAACACAAAAACACTGTCCTAATTTCTCTATTTGCACTAAGCGTACTTAAAACGAAGATTTTTTGCATAACATAGACATAAAGGATATCAAATATACATGTTTTATATTGGAATTACATGTATTTGCTTTTGTTTGGTCCATGTACAATATAACAGAGACGTAGAAAACATCTAATACGTCTCTGAATACAATTACCGGTGCTTAACTTCATAATGTAACATAAGAAGTAAAGCTAGATAGATATCCCGTTGAAGGTGAATACTAACCTGTTTTTACAAAAAAAAAACAGTTAAAACAGTTTTTAGAAAATTCAACCTTTTGACATTCAGCCGTAAATGACCAGCCAACGTTTATCAATCAATAATTTGTCTATTCCCAAATTTTTTTCGGACCAGAACTGATTTCTGTCAAAAATTGAGATGATCAAGTATGCAATGTAATTAGCGCGTACTTTGCAGCTATATCTTTGGTCAAGACAGCAATTATTGGAGCTCAGTAAAAACGCATTTGCCGTTAATTTACAAGAGTTACAAAGTAAAGACATCTTAAATCCACGGGTTCAAGTATTGTAATTCAAATTAAGGCAACTAAAATATGGTCCACAGTTAATACACGTGCATATAATACAAAAAAAGTTGTGCGTGCCTGGATATAAGTTTAGACCCGAATAAGGTCTATATTTGAAAATACCGGTACCATGGAATTTGATTTATTAAATCAAAGAAGAAAATGAATTTGTCAGCTGACTTTCACACAATTTAGTGAGATTGTTTTCAATGAATTCGTACAATAAGTAGCTTGTGCCGCTTTCTGCGGTAAGAAGCAGTGATTTAAAAAAAAATCCGGCTTGTTTCGGTTCGACATTCGGTGAAATATATTTGTATGCATGTTGGCAGCACAGCTGCAAAATAACGATGAGAAATATATCATGCCACCTTCGTTCCAAAAAAGATTTTATCTAAAAATCCATTTTATCATTATTAACACGTCGGTTTCTCTACAGATCTTGGCACAAACTTGTGAGCAAAAAAGAAAAGCGAATGTTCTTTTAGAGGGAAAACATGTAAAAAATGTGTGTTGTGCCTATCAATTGCGCTTTCTTAAACTAGTCCGCGCTGTTGTCAAGAGCAATCCTAAAATACATTACACAACATGAAAATTCTCAGTATTTTATTACAAACAATTACACACACTAAACTATCTTTCTCGCAAAACTTACAAAATTTAACTGCAACCAGCAAACAAAAGTGAAAATATACAAAACAAAGTAGAATGTCCACTTAAACAGAAGAAGCACACTGCTTTTACATACAGAATGAATAATTGCTTATTTCATAAAAAAATTTATAAACAAATCAAAACATTGATTTTCTGGAATGTAAATGGCAAAAATCTGCGTATAAGTAAGTAATGAAAAATATGAAAAAAATCACTTTCCTGAAGAAAAACGCTCACTACAAGTACTTCTCTGGGAAGTTTATAGTCACCTGAAATGTACCATGAAGATATATATATACAAGCAAGTTAAAGTGTCTAACAGATGTGAGGGCATGGTCGTTACTAATAAAACATCATCTGTTTTTGAAAAACATAATGTGAAATTTGTCAAGAATTTTCTGTTAAAAGATTGATTTTGTTCAATTTTGAAGTGCTTTTGTTTTGCAGTTTACTTGTCAATTTCTGCATCTTTCTGTGCATTTTCAATACCGACACTCAACCATATTTGGCAAACTTCCTTCTGTGGTAAATTGAAGTCATTTTTTGTCATATTTCTATTTATTGGTCAATTATCCAGCCTCTCTTTGTTCATAGATCAATTAATTTTGTCAAACATAATTTGCTTTACTGGTAATGACAGTGGTACATTACTGCCAAGCCTCTTTGGGATCATTGGTACATCTACTACTTTTTTGTGTTAATTGGTCAATGGCCAAGAATTATTTAATAGCTATCAAGCCTTTTGGTGTTCATGGGTCAGTTATACAGCATTTTTGTGTTCATTGGTACATTGTTGTCTTTTTGAATTTATTAGCTGATTATCAAGACTCTTGCTGATCCTTGGTCAATAGTCAGGCCTTATTTTGCCTTCACTGATCAATAGTTAGGCCTTATTTTGCCTTCACTGGTCAATAGTCAGGCCTTATTTTGCCTTCACTGGTCAATAGTCAGGCCTTATTTTGCTTTCAATGGTCAATAGTCAAGCCTTAAAGGTTGTGGAAACTTACATTATTAGGTAAGAAAACACTGATCTGGTTAAAAACAACTATGCATACCGTCTTGATTTCAGTACACTCATGAAGAGCATATTCTCTCCTGAAAATTAATAAATAATGGTTAACAACTGCATTTTATAGCAATTACTTGAATTAGTGACGAGACAAAGAATACTCCCCTACCCACCTCAACAATGTCGTATAATGTCCGGTGATGTGATATAATGTCTAAGTTGACAAGAAACCGTCGGAGACGGGTGATGCTCCCCAAAGGTTTTTTTGTCACAATATTGCACTATATATTCAGATAAAAGGAAACGTCTTGAGGGGCATAACTTTGGACAAAATAATACGATGGATGGTTTAGCAACTTAAAAATTTCAAAGGGCCATAACTCTCTAAATAAATCATCTAACCAGAACCCACAAATAACATGCGCATCTCCTCAAGGTAGCTAAGCTTCCCATAAAGCTTCATTGAATTCCAGTCAGTAGTTGGGGAGAAATAGCCCGGACAAGAATTACACTATATGTACAGTTTATAGAAAATTTCAAAGGGCCATAACTCTGTGAACAAGAGTGCCAAACTGTCACAAGATACGCCCGTTTGAAGGTTTTGGACAACTTTACCATGACCCATATTTGTACTTGACCTACATATCATATAGACACAACTTATGACCAAATTTGATGAAGATCAGATGAAAACTACTTCAATTAAAGTGCGGACACCATGCTAAATGCTTGAAATGCACTGACTGACCTCGTGATCTAGTTTTTGATCTGGCATTACCCATATTCTTGACCTAGATATTGTCTAGACACAACTTCTGACCAATTTTGGTGAAGATCGGGTGAAAACTACTTCAATTAGAGAGCTGACACCATGCTAAATGCTTGAGATGCACTAAGTGACCCTGTGACTAGATATAGTCTAGATACAACTTCTGACCAAGTATGGTGATTATCGGATGAAAATTACTTCTATTACAGAGCGGACACCATGCTAAATGCTTGAAATGCAGTAAGTGACCCCGTGACCTAGTTTTTGACCCGGCATGACATATATTCGAACTTGACCTAGATATTGTCCAGATACAACTTCTGACCAAGATTGGTGAAGATCGGATAAAAACTACTTCAATTAGAGAGCGGACACCATGCTAAATGCTTGAAATGCACTAAGTGACCCTGTGACCTAGTTTTTGACCCGGCATAACCCATATTCGAACTTGACCTAGACATTGTCTAGATAAAACTTCTGACCAAATTTGGTGAAAATCGGATGAAAATTATTTGAATTAGAGAGCCGACACTGCTGTGGACGCCGCCTACCCGCCAAGGGTGAAACTATAACAAGGTGCCTGAACCACGTGACTTTTTCGGCTATGTGTGGGGCAATCGGATGTAAACAAAAAGACGCTTCAGGTAACGTTTTTGATAATTTCTTCATTATTTCAAAACCATTTTAAAAAAAAAACAAAGACGAGTGCCCGGTCATTGTAAAACGACACAACTTTTGGTAAGTTTGCGCAAAATTAATTAAGTATTTTATCCAAAAAGTGCAACCGCGTGTTTGAAAACACATGAAGTGAAATGCTATGTGTGGTATATTTTTTGTTCAATCAACAAAAACATTGATTATAATATTGTCGAGGGTTTACAGAATAGGGCGGACATTGTTATTCTTCATAGATAAGCTACTTACATTGTATGTTTGCGCAAATACATCTAATTCGGAGTGTGTGTATATAAATGTAATACTGCTATGTGTGGGACACATTTTTTAAATGCTATGTGTGGTATACAAGAAATTGCCCGTCAGTTCTGCATTTAATCTGAACACAGTTTTATGAGAATCTAGAACATAAACTTTAGTCTGTCCTGAAAATATATCAAATTAACCAAATGTTTCATTATTGAATACTGAAGTAATCGTGTAATGATTAAACAATTTATGTTTAACTGAACACAATTCTTATATAAAAGCATACATGTTATGTTGAAATATAATATTTCTTTGTTTTACTTATTGACTTTAAATAAATATAATGATTGATATTTCTGCCTGATTATTGAATTTGGTCCATTTTTTAATGAATGACAAAGAAAATAAGAGCACATGCTTTAAAATGGGTTTCACTTCTATTGTTGTTCAGACTTGAAAAGGATTAGTCAAAAGATCTGTAACGCTTTTAAGGTCCGAAGCTGTGTAAGAACTACATGAACACCATCAAACCACACGGAAGGTGATATGCGGCAAGTTAATAATCAAAACCACAGTGACAGAGACAGGGACCCCGCTTCATTCTGTGATGTTTATGGAAAGCTATTTCAACTAACTATGCAAACATACCATTTAACATGTATTTTTGCATAAGCAAAACAAAGTGTGTGTATTGATATGTGTGTATATTTATGGGTTTTGTATCTATGTTATTACTAAAATTGATAAGATGATTATAAAATCTGATTATATGTGTTAATATGTGTTTCATAACAAATAATAATTTAAACCCAATGATGCTTGTTTGTGGTCTATTCCAATATTATCTCCATATGAATATCTTCAGTATATCAAAATAAACACGTCATTAATAATAACATTACTTTATAACTAGCATGCACATGTAACAATAGAAACTAAAGCACCAAATACATAAAGAAGAACATTAGTATTAACAAAGAAATTGTAATCAGTCAATTTATGAATTTGCAAATCTTGCTATTCATACATATGAATGCTCCAATTACGTCATAACAAATGATCATCGCCAAAACGTCTTGACTTGTGGGGGTTATTATACCAACAAACATATTGAATTGCATCAATACTTCATTTACTCAAATTCAAATAGAATCTGAATAACTGAAAATAGTTTGAGATGTTTAATGAAAATACTCATTCGCCCCGGTAATGAAAGGGCGCTGCAAGATCTTGTTACCACTGCACCAAGTAATTAACATTAAATAATATAATGTTGTTCAATTTGTTGAAGTGTCAAATTTTTATGTAATGTTTTCTTTGATTGTTTTCTTTCTCTGCAAGACTTGCACCATCTGGTAATAACACAAACAGTCATTTAAACTTTGGAACATTTACACTACATGTTTGTATATGACAACTTTTTATTGATCAAGATATCAGTACGTCTCTTAAAGGTGCTTCCAAAAATACTTTTAATCTCCCTGAAAAGAACAAAATACACGTGAAATAAACTGTAAAAAAAAATTAGCATGCGTGATATATCAGATAGCTCAATAGGATTTAGATACAAATACATGATTTTCCAGAAAAAAGTGTTATTGATCCTAGTGTCTATTTGTTTAAAAATGCTGTATGATCTCTTTATGCTTATTTAATAACTATCGTTACAGTCAAAAATGCCTACACATTCCTGCTAAAAAACACACAACTAACACTTTTTGTAGTTTTGTTGCAATAATATTCACATGACATCTTGCACAAACAATCCTTACGATTTTGTGTATTAAACAAGTGCATTAGTTGGCATTGGCAGTAACAATTCACTGAAAATTCAACATTTTGTAACAATTAATTTTATAGAAACAAACAAGAAAAAGTTTGCCCAACGGACCTATTTTCCTGTCCGTGCGTGGGTGGCTTTGTGTTAGGAGATCCCCGACCGTGTTTTGACCTCTCTGCCACACTGTTCGCAAACAAATGGCATTCTAAAAGTAAACAAAATATGAATATAAGTTATCGACAACCATGATAATTTTGACTAACATGAACGTAGGATTATCATATTTAAGGCGCGCAAAACACTACCAACAATGTTTATTGACCAACTTTTGTTATTCAGACAGACTTTAAATATTATTGACGTTAATGTCAATCTTTCGATTCTCTAGTTTAGTTTGTATACCACACATAGCATTTAAAAAATTTGTCCCACACATAGCATCATTACATTTTCATACACACACTCCGAATCAGATGTATTTGCGCAAACATACAATGTATGTAGCTTCTCTATGAAGAATTACAATGTCCGCCCTATTTTTTAAACCATCGACAACATTGTAATCAACGTTTTGGTTGATCGAATAAAAAATATACCACACATAGCATTTCACTTCGTGTGTTTTCAAGCATGCGGTTGCATTTTTTGGAAAAAATACTTAATTAATTTAGCGCAAACTTACCAAAGTTGTGTCTTTTGACAATAACCGGGCACTCGTCGTTTTTTGAAAATGGTTTTGAAATAATGAAGAAATTATCAAAAACGTTACCTGAAGCGACGTTTTGTTAACATCCGATTGCCCAACACATAGCCGAAAAAGTCACGTGGTTCAGGCACCTTGTATAATACGTACCGTTTTTTTAAACGGGCGTATAAAAATCATCCGACCATAATCGGCTGATAATATGCACATCTCCTGTTGGTAGTGAAGCTTCCCATAAAGTTTCATTGAATTCCCGTAATAAGTTGCTGAGAAATAGCTCGAACAAAAATTGCACTATATGTACAATAGACAATTTCAAAGGGCCATAACTCTGTGAAAAATCATCTGACGAGAACCGGCTGATAATATGCACATCTCCTCTTGGTAGTGAAGCTTCCCATAAAGTTTCATTGAATTCGAGTCATTAGTTGCTTAGAAATCGCCCGGACAAGAATTGCACTATATGTACAGTTAATGGAAAATTTCAAAGGGCCATAACTCTGTGAAAAATCATCCGACCAGAACCGGCTGATTATATGCACATCTCCTCTTGGTAGTGAAGCTTCCCAAAAAGTTGAATTAAATTCCGGTTATTAATTGCTGAGAAATAGCCCGGACAAAATTGTGCACGGACGGATGGACACACGGACGGACAGACGAAGCGGCGACTATATGCTTCCCCCAATTTTTTTTTGCATAACTTCTGCACTTTTTAATGCAAGATAAAAACATCCGCAGTCTGCAAGCCATCTTTAGATGAGTTTGTGTGACCAACAGACAAATAGACGTTTCTGTGCTAAAATATGCCATTTACAACTCGCAATGAGATTTAAAAAAAGACCCGCATCATGCGAAAATGGGTCTTATGCCATATGCGCCCATCATACCTATAGCCCACTCAGCCTGCGCAGCTCACAGTCTGGTCGACAGGAGATACATAATGAGACAATAAAATCTTGTGTGATTTTATAGCGGACAGGATTGCCTCTGACAAGACTATGCAAATGCACAGGCTGGGAATGAGCTGCGCTAGCCAAAACGCCATAAGACCCATTTTCACATGGCGCGGCTATGAATGTGTGATTTGAATGTTTCGAAAGAAAACTGCGTGTTAAATATTAATATATGATATTTTTCGATGGTAAAGAAATAAACTCATAACAAACCATGTTATGAGGGCACATACGATGTGAAATCCCGTAGTATAATTTGTATCTACTAACGCTATTGTGTGGTTTGACAATAATAACACAAATTTCATGCGGTAAATATTCGACTACCAAGTGAAAACCCACACACACAATAGTTTAACTTTTGTTTTCAATTTAATTGTTTAGAAACAAAAAATTCAAACTTTATTATCAATTCAGCATTTTCGCAACTCTTGTTCAACGTTTTATAAATTGAGAACTGTTAATATAAACAAGCTTAACTTTATACTATTGCGCTGTGATCACCCGTGCAATGGAGAATACATGAGATATGGCCGCTACCTATTGAGAACAAAAGAACGTTTCCCAGACATATCAAATTAAACCACCCTGTAATAGCAAGCACTAGGTTACGCAAAGATACGTGATAGTGTGTTGGACTCTCGATATAACACTATAGTTGTTTATTTTTTTCGCATCTATTAATAGCCTCAAATTATAAATGACCTGTGTTGAGCAAAAATACCACATGATTAAGACGAAGGAGATAGTGATCTCTATTTTAATCATTCATAAAAATTCTCTTGCGCAACACATATATTTCTAAGATTGTTTATTGATTTTTCAATATACTCTCCGTTAAAAAATATTCCATTTAACACGATATTCAGATGTTTCCATTTGTGAATGAATAGAGTTGAAAAAATCAAACTTTGGCATAAATTATACAACTCTTTCTCTGGGCGGATGCGGCAGATGCGGCATTTATCAGGTTCATTGCAGTTATGAAAACTGGCATAAAACGCGTGGTATTAAAAGTAAACTCCTTCAAAATCAGGTAGGAATTCCTTGTGATGGCACAGATTGTATGTAAGAGCATGGAATGACAGCTCTGCGTTTAGATTTGAAAGTGTATTACTTTTGGTCCCCTGGTGAGCCAACTTACAGTTCTCTCCCTTGGCCACTCTTCTTAAACCCACCAAAAGGAGTCTGGGATTTGACCACATCATAACAGTTCACCCTGAAATAGACAATTGGGTTGTAATTAACAACAGCAATCTTGGAAGAATACATTTTTGTGTGTGAATATCATACTTATTCTGTACGGAATTATTTCAATATAATGACTAGTTTGTTAAACAAAGTCCATTGTTGCAGATTTTGTCATCAAAAGTGAAGTAGATCAAGGTTTTATCTCGCCCATCATTGAATCCAGACAAGATCTTCTGAAGAAAAAAAGATTGTGTCACTGAAGTCTCAAATGCAATATAATTCTCTTAAAAGACTAAATGCATATTACTGACAAACTACAGATAGTTTTCACAGCCAAGGGAAAATTACTCTTTTTTGTCTCCAGTATTGGATCTTTACTGAAACATAATTTTGTTGACAGGCAGTCAGATGAAACAAGACTATTGTCAAGCAATATGGTCCCCAACCGGTGAAGCTCCACCATTGTCAGATTTTTTTGAATTTTCTTTTTAATATTTGTTGCCATAGCAACCAGAATTTTTAACGTAGGAACACAATAAAATGACGTGAATAATCTTCATATTGCAATCTATCCATATTTCAAGTTACATGAAAAAATATGAAGAACTTTTAAAGTTATCGCAGGATCCAGAAACGTGTGACAGACTGACTAACTGACGGACACACAGAGCGCAAACCATAAGTCCCCTCCGGTTTCAACGGTAGGGGACAAGAAGTGCAATATGGTATTCCTGGTGTAATCTGGCCCATTAGCCATGACCTTGCACAAGCAGGAGAGAAAACGTAAAACAGCATTTCAAGAGACCTAAAATAGTTAAGATCTCATCCTTAAGCTTAAACCAGACATTCCAAAAGCTTGGGCAAGAAAATTTGAATTATTTGGTAAAAGGAAGTTTCTTCTAAAAGAAAACCTAGCCAAAGGCGGAAAGTGTCGTCCTCGATTAGCCTGTGCGGACTTCACGTGCTGATCTTGGACAACACTTTAGGCACACATGAATTAAGCCCAGTTTTCCCTGAACGAGGCTTATATTATGAATTGCTCATTATTAGTATGTTAATTACTAATTATTTAAGGCATGCATGTATAATAATATGAATTTGTTATCACGATAAGCTGTAATATGCTTAAGTGAATACAATATTTGTTCTGTTCTGTGAGATATTATTCTCCTCACCACACAGAGCCTGCATCGAGGTTCTGTGATATCTTCAGTGCATTGTTGATATCGCGGGTCATGACACCTGCTGCCAGACCGTATGATGTGTTGTTGGCGCGCTCTATCACCTCGTAAATGTCCTTGAACTTCAGGATCGACTGAACTGGACCAAATATCTGAGGACAAAAATGTCAAGAAAAGGACTCAGACCGAGGCCTATATATCTGAAGGCAAAGAATGTCAAGAAAATGATTGAAATGGTCCAAATATGGGCAAGACAAATTGTTCAGAAATTGATTTGAACAGGCCAAAATATCTGAGGGCAAAATATGTTGAGAAAACGATTTAAACACACTAAAATGCTAGAATACTGTATCTATCAGGCTGGCCAATAATATCTGGAGGCCAAAAATGTCAAGACAAAATTTTCAACAGAAGTCCAAAAAATCTGAAGGCAAACATTGTTGAGAGAAGTTTTGAACTGACTGAAATGCTGGAATACAATCTGGCTGAAATATAGGAGGGTAAAAATGTTGAGAATAAGATACAAGATATCAATTTTAAACCTATTTATTTTAGTTTAATTCCATAGAAAGCCTAAGTCTTATTGAAATGCTGTTGAGTCCTTTTACTGAGTAGAACCAGTACTGTGTCTTTAGAGGGAGATCTGAAGAATGCTCCCACAGTGAGAATTGAACCCATGACCTCTCGGTCGCTGGGTGGACACCATATCCACTACACCCCAGTGACCTATGAAAAATGTTTGGAATACAGTACCTTATGGATAATTTAAAAACGAAACACATACAGGATATGTTTTCTTTCAATATATGTTCAAATTGTATTTCTTGATAACTTATTGACACAAATCTGTTCATGCCCACATAGCCTATAGTAAAAATATAACTGTTTCTTGAACCACATGCAATATCAATAGCCACTAGTGAAATAAATATTCAATCATTCGTCAAAAGCAACAAATGTTCTTTTACGTTTTACTTGAGCACACACAACCAGTTAAAAGAGGGCCGTGATAGCCCCAAACATATTATCTGAATTCCCATTGTGATATTTGAGTGATCTTGGTTGAAAAGTGATCTTGGTTGAAAAAAATCTTTTTATAACTTTTCATCCAGCACACGATAAAGTTACCTACTGCATGCGACCTATTTTACCACTTGATCAAGGTTTGAATAACTTTGTTAGAAAACTTCTATTCCCAAGTTTTGGGCCTACTTTAATTCTGTGATTTCAGAGAACACATTGATTCAGTTATTTCAGTAAAAAAAAGAGTTCCTTTTCTATTAATTTAGTCTATGTTTACAATGTGACCCCCGCTGTGGCATTGCCCCTTTTAATCCAGGTGGTACCATTTACAAAAATTTAGTACACAACCTGTACATGATGCTGACGACCATATTTTAGGTTTTCATGCAGCTGTATAGTATCCTCTTTCTTTACTTAAGAGCTTGATGCGATGTGGTAATGTTTTGTAAATAATTCAGTGTGAGATTTATAGCTCCTTAAAACCTGTTCAATCCCCTCAACAATGACCGTTCCTGGCAACTTTCCCAGTTATATTTCTTTGTTTTTTGTTTTTTTGTTTTTGAGTACATGTATGTGTTGTCTAATACAAATGAGCTGTGCTCGGGAAAACGAGGTTAAACAAGACTATTGCCGAGTAATATACGTCCCCTACCGGTGAAACTCCACCATTTTCAGCAATATTTCTAGTCTATTTGTTGCCATAGCAACCAGAATTCTTGACGTAGGAACAAAATGAAATGACGTGCATAATCTCCATATTGCCATCATGTTTCATGAAAAATTATGAAGAACTTAAAAAGTTATCTCAGGATCCACTATTTTCAGCAATATTTCTAGTCTATTTGTTAATATTTCTAGTCCATTTTTTGTTGCCATAGCAACCAGAATTCTTGACGTAGGAACAAAATGACATGACGTGCATTATCTCCATATTGCCATCTATCCATGTTTCAAGTTTTATGAAAAAATATGAAGAACTTTTAAAGTTATCGCAGGATTCGCCATTTTCAGCAATAGTTCTAGTCTATTTGTTGCCATAGCATCCAGAATTCTTGACGTAGGAACAAAATTGAATGACATGCATAATCTCCATATTGCCAACCATGTTTCAAGTTTCATGAAAAAATATGATGAACTGTTAAAGTTATCGCAGGATTCATAAAAGTGTGAAAGACAGAGTGCAAACCATAAGTGCCCACCGGTTTCACAGGTAGGGGACAATAAATGTGCTTAATGTGTCATCTCAGCTTTACTTGTGCAGAATGCACAGGCTAATCATGTAAAATACTTTCCCCCTAGACTGGATAAATATTTTGAAGAGACTTCCTTAAAGCAAAAATTTCATAAAAGAAGAAAGTTTTCTTCTTTATAAGCATGTGCATTTTGATTAGGTTAATCTGGGACGACACTTTATGCACAAATATGAAGCCCCATTTTCATCAAGCTCAGCTCATTCACTTTCTATCTTACTGCTTCTGTATCGGTACCTTGCCATTAATAAAGGACCCCTTGATATAATAAGGTTTCTCTGCTGACGGTGTAGCTGAAGTTTCACTTTGTGTTTATTATATTAAACAAGTTATTGACCATATCCCAGAAATTTAGCATGTATTATCTCACTGTCTTCTCAATAGTTATGAACCACTCTCTGTTTAAACAAGAGCTGTGTTTTTGAAACATAACGCTCCCTACTGCACCGCTTTAAAGCCATATATTTGACCTTAGACCTTGAAGGATGACCTTGACCTTTCACCACTAAAAATGTGCAGGTCTATGAGATACACATGCATGTCACATATCAAGTTGCTATCTTCAATATTGCAAAAGTTATGACCAATGTTAAAGTTTTATGACAGACACACAAACACACATATATAATGACAGACAGACAGACAGGCCTAAAACAATATACCCCCGATCATTCGATCCGGGGGCATAGAAAGGTTGATGTTGGCAAAGTGACCTCCCAGATTAGCCTATGCAGTAAGCAAAGGCAAATCAGGGATTTATTACACAGGCTAATCAGGGACGACACTTTATTCTTCATTGCATGATTTACCTCCTCCTTAGCAATGCCCATGTCATCCGTGACATCAGAGAAGACGGTTGGCTTGACGAAGTACCCTGTGTCCCATTGTCTCTCCCCTCCACACTGTAGACTGGCTCCCTGCTGCTTGCCAGACTCTATCAGACCCAGGATCTTGTTAAACTGCTCCTCGTCGATCTGACAGGGATTTCAAATAATTATGTAAAGCTGAGTAGTATGAGAAACAATTCATAGTCATATAATTATATACAGCTGAGCTGTGTGATATGTTTCATACTCATATAACAAGAGCTTTTGTGTTTGAATATAAATTTCAGAACAGTCAATCTTTTGCATGCGACCAAGTTTGAATTCAGCGACCTTTGTCTT
This sequence comes from Dreissena polymorpha, assembly GCF_020536995.1. Lineage (NCBI taxonomy): Eukaryota > Metazoa > Mollusca > Bivalvia > Myida > Dreissenidae > Dreissena > Dreissena polymorpha. The sequence goes on along the minus strand of NC_068360.1, from coordinate 56,733,030 downwards.
ATGCGACCTCCTTGAATTTTCCCTGAGCGTTTTTGCTATAATTTGATTCTATATTCAGCGGCTTTGGTCTTACGTGACCAGCAACCACAGAATTGTGTGTATTTTTATGTCCAAATCTTCAATAAAGCAACCACTTAGAGGAAAAAGTGGTAAATCTGTTGACCGTTAAAGGTACAAATCAGTGTCAACTGTTTATCTAAGCCAATAAGATGTACTGTTACACCTTTGTTTAATTTTCACACCAGCCATTATGCTTTACCTTGATGACCGGTTCTTACTGGTATTGATTCAGACTGCTTGTCATTTTTTTATGTTTAATAATATAAGGATGTATTGACGCACAGTCTATGGTTTTAAGAGTTTACTATGTGGAACGTTAACTGACAAACTTTTTAGCCGATTTATCCGGAGAAAAGATAACAGGTGCAGAAACAATACAATGTACGCGACAAACATTTTCAGTAGAATGTGCTGAAAAACAAATTCTACATCCTAAAACGCCAAATGATTGGAAGAATATTTTATCATGCAGTTCGAACACCGATGGCAGCAGCACAACTTTATAGAATAGAGCAGAAAATTCAAAAGTTATTGCAGGGAAGATAATTCATTCGTGATTAATCAAATATTTCTGTAGTCACAGACGCGCAAATAATTATGTAATTCATGCAGGTCATATAATTCTATTAAGTGAACATTCTGTAGTGACTGCAATGCAGATAATTCTGTAGGAAAAGCATGTTAGATGATTCTGTAGTAACTGTAGGGAAGATAATTCTGTAAGAGCATCAGGGCAGATAATTCTTTAATGAATGCAGGGCAGATTATCCTGTACGGAATCCACTTATTTGGCTTATATGTGGGCCTGTCTGGCTGTCTGCATAAGTTTGTTAAGTTCAACGCAATAACATTGAAGCTTCAAATATGTGTAGATGTGCGCTTTTTATCCCCAGTAATCCAGGCATTTCCGATATTTTCCCTTTAGCTCAGCTGACAGAGCATTGCTAGGGTTTTAGCTTGTAACAAAGCTCTAGTTTTGTAGTAATGAGTTTGTTGAACTACATGTGAAGATATTTAGGATGTTGAACATAAACAATAATTATTTTCTAGCAAGCTCTGGGGAGGCCTTTAATCTCTTAATGACTTTGCTAATTAATAAATTAATAATTAGTTTAGTTTTAACCTATTTATTTTAGCTTGATTGCATCGGAAGCCGTAGGCTTATATAAACGCTCTTATGTCCGGTTCCTAGGCCTAGAACCAGTACTTGGTGTCTTTGGGGGAGATCTAAAGAACTCTCCCACGGTGGGGATCGAACCCGTGATCTCCCGATCGCTGTCCAAGGCCAATGCACATGTGATTAAGTATCAAACCAATCAGTCAATTCGTTGATGAGTAATTGTTCGGAAACGATTTTCACGCTTATTTTGACGATGACCTTGACCTTTGACCTAGCGACCCCAATTTCAAAAGGGGTCATCTACTGTCCAAGGCAAATGCACATGTAAAGTATCAAGCCAATCAGTCAATTTGTTGATGAGTTATTGATCGGAAACGATTTTCACACTTACTTTGACAATGACCTTTGACTGACCCAAAATTCAATAGGAGTCATCTATTGTCCAAGGCCAATGGACATGTGAAGTATCAAGCCAATCAGTTGATTCATGGACGAGTTATTGATCGGAAATGAACTGGTATAGCAACATACAGACCGACCGATATCCAGCAATGCAATATACCCCCTATTTTTCAAAGGGAGCATAATTAAATAAGCCCTTGCTGTCTTCTTATAAGTTCATTCATTCATCAGCTGTCGTATTGACAAATGTCTGGTCTTCTGGCGAGCCTTTTTCTGAACCAGAAGCTTTTCCTTTTCATTCCATTCACAGATGCAGAAATAATCTTTATCATATCTTCTCTATTTCTTTGTCGTAGCTTAGCTTTAGTAACCATGATACTGCTTTCAACTTGCAGTAGAAGCTGGCATCACATCAGCATCTTATCGCCCATTTTGCGTTGCGTTAGACCGGAGAAATATCACCAATTATCAACTTCCCAGTATTTACATGAACATCAGCCATTGTCCGTGTTATTTCATGTTCCTCTATGATACTCCGTGTTTTCACAATGCTTGCACTGAGAAGGTCCTTGTCAGCACCTTGTCCATCTCCAGCATCTGCCTTGTTATTCAGAGATCTTATGTGATAGTCCTAGAATCAGCCCTGTTTCCAACATGTGAGTCCATGTAAACCATGTTTGCACGGTCTATGTACTCATCTGTAATGGAAGTGACAAATCAAACTGTAACCAGGTTGTTTTGTGTAACCATCTATGTGCTCATCTGTTATTGAAGTAAAAAATCAAACTGTAACCAGGTTGTTTTGTGTAACTGTCTTTGTGATCATCTGTTATGGAAGTGCATGAACAAATCAATCTGAAAACAAAGTTGTTTATTGTAACCACCAGCAAGGGTTCGGAGACAGCCACACAACTGCGATCATGGTCCTTGATAGTCTGGTGTATGAAAACTAGACTGTCAACAATAGCAGAGAACACACCTATGTATGTACAACATACATGTCATGATTTTTCATAGTGTGGCAAAAACCTCAAGCAGAAGATACCAAATGGACTCCAGCACCGGTGTACAGCGGTCATCAATGTGGGTGACATGATAACATATATCAAATAAATTTCATTTATCTTTCTTCCTTCATAATAAAAACAAGAGATGTGTTTGTCAGAAAGACAATGCCCCCTATTGCGCCGCTTTGAAGCCATAAATTTGACCTTTGACCTTGAAGGATGACATTGACCTTTCACCACTCAAAATGTGCAGCTCCACGAGATACACAAGCATGCCAAATATGAAGTTGCTATGTTCAATATTAAAAAACGTTATGACCAAAATTTAACGAATGTTAAAGTTTTAGAAAAAAAGGATATTTGACCTTTGACCTTTAAGGATGACCTTGACCTTTATTTATTGACCACTCAAAATGTGCAGCTCCATGAGATACACATGCATGCCAAATATGAAGTTGCGATCTTCAATATTGCAAAAGTAATAAAAGTTTAACCAAGGTTAAAGTTTTGTGACACACACATTAAATGACTGACACAATGACAGACAGACAGACAGACAGGCCACAAACAATTTTGTGATCTTTTGATCCGGGGGCATAAAAATTATATTGCTAAATCAGATAAAATGATGTTATGGTGTATTTGTTTCATATTAGGTCAGTAGAAGTTGATATCTGATCATTTCATTGGCTATTATCCAATTTACTTTATTTACAAATCCTGAATGACATTAGGGTCAGTAAGAAGCCATGTGACTTAAAATGCAAGGCTCTAATAACAACATATAAAATATGTAAAAATGTCTTAAAGTATAATATTTAAATATTTAGTGTTTATTTTTCGATTTACCTGTCAAAGTAAACATAACCATTTGAATGGTTAAAACAAATTGATACGAGTAGCTTTACGTGGGAATTTCATTAGTTTTTTTAATTTGTTTTGCATTTGAATTTGAGTTTTTTACTGATACAAAGCAATATAAGTATTCATTTTTATATATAAACATATCGTTTTTAAGTTTAAACACATAAATTTCAATGCAATTCAAAACATTGGATATTTTACATGGACAGTTGATTCTGAAGAAAGATGACTTTGAGGAAAGTCTGAAGTCCCTGGAACAAGCCTACAATACAATTCTGGAAGAAATCATTGCTTTACGCAAGGCAATCAATGATTCTTTGCATCAATTGGAGAAGAATACTATCAAAGAGTTAGACACACTACTGGCTAAATTGAGGACATCTATTCAAATTGATAATGTAAACTGCAATGAGTCGATCAAAAAGATGACATCTTTTAAAGAAGATTGGCTAAATATTAAAGGCAAAAGTGAAGCAACCCAAATGATTATGTACAGAAAATGCTTGGACATGTCTTTCAAGACCAAAGCAGTTTTACAAGAAATAACAGAAAATAATGATATAACACTGAGTTTTACACCTGATCCAATCATACTTCAAACTATGGCCACTCTTTCAGGATTGGGACAAATACTCATCAAAGATAGCAGAGAAGCAAAAGAGACAAAATCTAAAGCATGTTGTGAATTATCCAGCAAAATAAATCCAGAAATTCAAGCCATTGAAACCAACAACCAAGACCTGGATACCATTCCAGTATCAGGAACACCCAGACAAGCTAAAGTTGCAAACCAAACAAGTACTCTTAACAAACTAGATACAATTTCCAATCAAGCACCAGTACCACATAAACAAAGTGACATTACAAACCAATCAACTGCTGTTAACAAGTCAGACTATGTGCCCTGTCCAATTTCCAATTCACCTGCACAGTCCGACAATGCTTTGAACAAGCCAGGCTGGATGCCTCATACAGTAACATCAAGTTCATCAACCCAGTTGGCCCAAGGATATCAAGCAAGTGAACTTGACAGGTCTGATCCAAACCAAGTCATCAGAGTGAAGGAAAGTAAGAAGTATAAAGTAGAGGATGCATACAACTGCTTTATATCAGGTATCTGTGAGACAGCTAATGGAGAATTCCTCTTGACAGACAAAAGAAACTTAAAAGTTAAGCTGCTTGATCAGACATACAAGGTGGTGGCGCAATGTGACTTGCCTAGTCGACCGATGTCCATTTGCAGCATCGACTCAAGTCTGGTGGCTGTTGCTATGGATAACAAAAAGATCATTTTCATCAAAGTGGCCAATCTTCAGCTGTTAATAGACAGAACTTTAGAGTTTCAACATTTATGCAATGGAATTGCCTGTCACCAGGGCAATCTGTTCATTACAACAGACACAGCCCTGTACCAATACACTGTAGATGGAAGACTTGTGAGCAAGCTGTATGAAGATACAAGGAGTGGACGGACAGGTAATTCTTACTACATGTATATATTTATTCTGCATGGCCATACTGATAAGACCAATCTTTCTTAACAATACAGTTATACCTTATGTCCATACTATTAAGAACAATTATTCTACTATAATTGAACTTAAGAAGCAATCATTTTCATATTAACTTTAAAAAAACAAATGTGTAATAAAAACATGAACATATCGAACAAAGTCATAATATGTTGTTTCTTTTGCATTTACAAAAACATAAGTATTCAAATAAAAAAGTATGTTCCCCAATTTTTTAAAGAATACATGTAATAATACAGGCAAAAGAACGCCACTCTGCGGCGGGCGTTGACCGCTTATACACATCTTTTTTTACATAAATATAGACCTACCTATGCAAATGTTTTCTGCCTTCTTCAACTATATTTGTGATGATATATCCCTTAGCTTTTAAGCAAAATAAACATATTGACATGTACTTTATCAAATGTATAAGTACCTCACGAAAAATATACAAATGACATAATTATTTTGTATAAAAGTGTACTCAATATTTGCAAATTATGTACTTTTCTCGGCAATAAATACGTTTTTAACATCCTTTTGTATTGCTTCCTGTTTCTGTTTCCCAACCTTATGTGGGTGTAAGGCATATAAGAGCTTGTCACAGTAGTAGTGCCAAATCCCCGCCGAAATGTGTTTGCTTGTATGACAACATTTGTTTTAGAGTGTAGAATAATATTTATAAAACATGGAACCTGTGTCATCTATTTATAGTTCAAGGACCAATTAGTTAAATAGTGTTGGAGTTATGCTGTAGAGAATAAAGTATATGGAAATGAAAGAAAGGGAGGTAATTAAAAAAGAAGACTATAAACACTTACTTTTCTTGATCACTGTACTTTTCCTTAAACTCATCTATTTATTTTACAGGAAATACTGAAGTATTCAAATTAAAATATTATTGTACAATTAGATACAAGGGAGATATTAAAAATTGAAAAACTTAAATATTTACTATGAAATTAAATTAAATATAATTTAAAATTATAAAAAAATAAGTATAAATAAAAAATAAAATCAATAAACAAAGGGAGATAATTCAACAAGAGCCCCGCATAACGAATGCCACGCTTGGCTGCAAAAGCTTGTCAGAATTTTTTTTAGAGGTCACAGTGACCTTGACCTTTGACCTAGTGACCCGAAAATGGGTGTGGCGTGTAGAACTCATAAAGGTGCATCCACATATGAAGTTTCAAAGTTGTATGTGGAAGCACTTTGATTTTAGATGCAATGTTAAGGTTTTAGCACGACGCGGACAGCGGACGACACGACACGACGAGCTGGCTATGACAATACCTCGAGTTTTCTCCGAAAAACAGCAGAGCTAAAAACTACGCCCGAAAGAGTTATGGTTGATGTTCACTGCACTTCTCCTAGTTGCCATCTGTTACTACTTCTAGTTTCAAGTAAATCCCTTCAATATATTAAGAGTGATGCTCTGGACAAAAATTTACTTTGAAATTAAATAAAGGGAGATAATTTAAAAAACTAAGGTAGATAGAGTAATGGGGCTTAGTCTTTGCACTTCTCCTACTTGCCATCTGTTTATATTTCAAGTTTCAAGTAAATTCCGTCAGTAGATTTAGAATTATGCTCCGGACAAAAACTTACTCTGAAATTAAATAAATTGAGATAACTCAAAATCTAAGGTAGATAGCGTTATGGTTCTCAGTCACTGCACTTCTCCTAGTTGCCATCTGTTTATATTTCAAGTTTCAAGTAAATCCCTTCAGTAGATTTAGATTAATGCTCCGGACAAAAATTTACTTTGAAGTTATATAAAAGGGGAGATAATATAAAACTAAGGTATATAGAGTTTTTGTTCTTGGTCCCTGCACTTCTCCTAGTTGCCATCTGTTTATATTTCATGTTTTTGTAGAGGTCACAGTGACCTTGACCTTTGACCTAGTGACTCGAAAATGGGTGTGGCGTGTAGAACTCATCAAGGTGCATCTACATATGAAGTTTCAAAGTTGTAGGTGGAAGCACTTTGATTTTAGAGCCAATGTTAAGGTTTTAGCACGACGCGGACGGCGGACGACACGACACGACGAGCTGGCTATGACAATTCCTCGGGTATTCTCCGAAAACAGCCGAGCTAAAAACTACGCCCGAAAGAGTTACGGTTCATGTTCACTGCACTTCTCCTAGTTGCCATCTGATTATATTTCTAGTTTCAAGTAAATTCTTTCATTAGATTAAGAGTAATGCTCCGGACAAAAATTTACTTTGAATTTAAATAAAGGGAGATACTTCAAAAACTAAGGTAGATAGAGTTATGGTTCTTAATCACTGCAGTTCTCCTACTTGCCATCTGTTTATATTTCAAGTTGCAAGTAAATTCCTTCAGTAGATAAAGAATTATGCACCGGACAAAAACTTACTTTGAAATTAAATAAAGGGAGATATTTTAAACACTAAGGTAGAAAGAGTTATGGTTCTTAGTTACTGCACTTCTCCTACTTGCCATCTATTTATATTTCAAGTTTCGAGTAAATCCCTTCAGTATATTTAGAGTTATGCTCAGGACAAAAAAATTCTTTCAAATTATATATAAGGGGAGATAATTAAAAATCTAAGGTATATAGAGTTATGGTCACTGCACTTCTCCTAGTTGCCATCTGTTTATATTTCAAGTTTCAAGTAAATCCCTTTAGTAGATTAAGAGTTATGCTCCGGACAAAAATTAACTTTGAAATTATATAAATGGGGAGATAATTTAAACACTAAGGTATATAGAGTTATGGTTCTTGGTCACTTCACTTCTCCTAGATGCCATCTTTTAATATTTCAAGTGTCAAGTAAATCCCTTCAGTAGCTTTAGAGTTATGCTCCGGACAAAAATTTAAGTTTGAAATTATATAAAGGGAGATAATTCAATAGCTAAGGTAGATAGAGTTATGGTTCTTTATCACTGCACTTCTCCTAGTTGCCATCTGTTTATATTTCAAGTTTCAAGTAAATCCCTTCAGTAGCTTTAGAGTCATGCTCAGGACAAAAATTTACTTTGAAATTATATAAAAGGGGAGATAATTAAAAACTAAGGTATATAGAGTTATGGTCACTGCACTTCTCCTAGTTGCCATCTGTTTATATTTAAAGTTTCAAGTAAATCCCTTCAGTAGATTTATAGTTATTCTCCAGACAAAAATTTACTTTGAAATTATATAAAAGGGGAGATAATTAAAAAAACTAAGGTATATAGTGTTATGATTCGTGGTCACTGCACTTCTCCTAGTTGCCATTTGTTTGTATTTCAAGTTTCAAGTAAATCCCTTCAGTAGCTTTAGAGTTATGCTCCGGACAAAAATTAAAGTTTGAACTTATATAAAGGGAGATAATTCAAACACTAAGGTAGATTGAGTTATGGTTCTTGGTCACTGCACTTCTCCTAGTTGCCATCTGTTTATATTCTAAGTTTAAAGTAAACCCATTAAATAGATTTGGAGTTATGCTCTGGACAAAGTTATGGACGGAGGAACAGACGGACGGGACCAATTACTATATCCACTACGAACATTTTTTCGACGTGGATAAAAATAAACTAGTTCATTACAAGCAATGATAACTTTTTCCAAAATCCATTTCACTAAATATAATAAGTCTGTTATGTATTGAATATATCCCGATTAGTTCAAATTCATTACCTTTTATAAATTTGAAATCTAGTTGTTATGATTATCTTCATAAATCAATCAACACTTTAAAAGTTTGATTTGTTTAAACATTAAACAAATGCCTAGAATTTTCCTCAAATGACATCAGTCTATACTATTGGTTTGTAAATTTATTTTAACTCTATTTTATGTTGCTTTGTACAAATGTCATAATTCCAAGATGTCAGACAATGGAAAACAAGGGACTAAATTGTCACAAAAACAGGTTTTCAATTTGAAAAAAAGTCTGATAAAGGGAGACAACTCAAACTGAACTGATTGTTTATAGTTACCCCCCTTGTTTCAAAATAAATCTTTTTTGAGTCATGGCGACCTAGACCTTGGAGATATTGACGTTATACTTTCGTGCGACACACCGTCCAATGATGGTGAACAAATGATTTTAAAATCTCACAATGAATGACAAAGTTATGGCCTTGACAAGCTCATTTATGGCCATTATTGACCTTTGAACTCAAAGTGTGACCTTGACCTTGGAGATATTGATGTAATTCTTTTGCGCGACACACCGTCTAATGATGGTGAACAAATGTGCCAAATGATTTAAAAATCTCACAAGGAACGACAAAGTTATGGCCCGGACAAGCTTGTTCCGCCAGCCCGCCGACATTCGCCAATCTAATAACCAGTTTTTTCCTTCGGAAAACCTGGTTAAAAAGAATTAGTTTAAACCTATATATTTTAGCTCGATTGCATCGAAATCCTTAGGCTTATCCCTTTACCACTTAGATGCGTATTTTAAGCATTTATAGTCCCTTAAAAAGATACATTTAATTAAGGACCTTTCTTACTAGATTCAAGTTTTAAAGGCTTCATTTCCAACCCTTATATACTGATAAGCAGCAAACAGCATAAAACCTGAACATACTGCAAGTTACTCGCAGGCTGTTCTGGTTTTATGCTGTTTGCATATAGCCATTTTCACTTTGCTTCTGAGAAGGAAAGGGTTAAATAAAGGCTTTCGAGTCCGTTTCCTGGGTAGAACCAGTACTTGTTGTCTTTTGGGGAGATTTATGGAACACTCCCACAGACAAACCCTTGACCTACCAGTCGCTAGGTGGACACCATATCCATAACACCACGGCGAAAAAAAGAATTGAAGATTCTGATAGGCAAAAATAATACGTACAATCAACGCATATAATACACATGTAATTAGCATGGATTAATGAAAAGCATGTGTCCTTCAACTATTGAGAATATGATTAAGATACAAAAAACTAATTTGTATAAGAAATGTATGGAATTGTGTATCCTCAGATTCAAATTCTGCTTTATTATGTGTGTCTATATGTACATATTACTGTTTCATCATTTAAGTGAAAGAGAAGATAATGAAGCTAAAAACATTTAATAGGTGTTAATATTTCCCCCTGAAGTGCCACTAACGTGATATCATATTTCCATATATAACACCTAAGCTTCACTTCTTTAAATACCACAGTTTTGGCCTGTGCAGTGAGTCCAGATGGAGAGAGGATATACACGATCAACCAGGTCAGTAATCAGTTATTCAAACTGCTAATCACACTGTCCAGAGATGGCACAAAGATCTCCACACTGTTTGACCCTGCACTGACGTTAGGGGGAATCATAATCCCAACTGTCTCACCAAGCCTCCATGTGACAGACTCAGGACAAGTTCTGGTATGTGGAGAATGGTCCGGCACAATCATCCAGGTTGACAAAGATGGGAGGCAGAGACTGACAGAGGTGGTCACGGTGGGGCAGAGACTGACAGAGGTGGTCGCGAAGAAAGATGATATGAAAATACCAACATGTGTCTACTACAGTAAACATACAGAAATTCTAGTTGTGGGAATGTTGGGTGGTGACATTTTGGTGTTTAGCACACGCTGATTCTTTGAATAGTTGATATCTACTGATTTAAATATACATGGAATACATTTAAAATAGGACATTTTCAAGGAATGAAAATATGTAAATAGTTCCCATGAAAAAGCAGTCTTTCCATGATCAAATCAAAGTGAGTTAAAATATGCTCATATACTTACAAGTTAAACAGAAACTTTATCTGATACGATTGCAATAATATCTACATTTATCTACTATTAATTTCTTTGAGAGAATCAGTTAATGTGATACTTGTTATAAATACTATTTATACTACTACTTTGTTTTGTTTCGTTTTGCATGATTGCGTAAGTAATGTACTGTTATGAATATTGAATAAATGAGTCAATGAGTTATGTATTGTTTAAGGTTCATGTAGAGGCTTCATTTTGAAAAATGTGGGACCCCTAGCATTGAACTCAAATTTGACTAAAGGATGAGTGCCACATTGAAAATGTATATATAAATGCTTTAAAAGATGTTTTTCCTTCAAACTGCTACCAATTTTGTACATCAAGGTATCATAACATCCACAAAATCAATCAAAATACAAAGCGATTTTAACACTAAAATATACATTATTTTCAAAAATCTGAATCATGTCTATTCCGCGTATTTCGGCGGAAAATTATATAACAAGTAAACAATATCGACATTGACGAGGGCAAGTTACGCTTAAATAGTAAAAAAAGTTAACATATCTAGAAATATCAAAACTCGAACACATGTCATTTCATCACCATGGGGGCAGCCATTGTTAAATTAATAAAATGAAAAGAAACATGCTAAAAACTCACTCATCGCCTAATTGACATTCCAAACGGTTGACGATGACAAATGCATTGGATTGTAATCTTTCCGTTGATGTTTGCAAACTGCACGATCAGACCTCATAAACTCTCAAAAGAATAACTATGTTAGAAGCATTTAACCAATGTTTACAATCGTTGTCGCATCCCTGTACATATATTATTGCGCATAAAATAGTACGCTTAAAGACTGACAGAAAGATCGATAGTAACTCCATTCAATTCATCACGGTATACTATTCTATTGATAATATATAATAAAATATCGCTTTAACAATATAAAAGAAAAAATATTTCTTTTAAACGGAGTTTTTAATAACGAAAGTGAAAACAACGGAAGTTGGATGGATATTCTGTGAGATGCACTTCGGCTCCAGGAAAACAATACAAATAAACTAAAAAAGACGTGTGGGAGACAATTTTCACCTGGAAAATATTTGAAAAAGGGTAAGTGATGATATCTCTACGTGGTCATTTCTGTTATTTAGTCCGATCTCTTGCTGATTAATGTTAATAGTCGTTTTACTAGTTGCCACCCAACTGTCAAAATAAGTACATGTGTTTTCTCAGGTATGTGTATACACATACCCGGTTTTCTCACCACTGCACGTGGTTTCGACCGATTTGTTTTGCACATTTTTCTACGGATCACAGCGATGGCCACGCTTTCAAAATGGGTGAAAGGAATCGAAATATAAAATCAATCTTTTTGCCATATATGTTCCTTTACAAGTTTATATGTCGTATGCAATCTATTTCAATTCGAGATGGTTTAAAATTTGCAATTTGGTTGAGAGGTAAATAACAAAATTGTTAAGCCTTTGAAATAGAATTGTGACTCTTATTATCCACCATACCTGGATTTTTAAAAAGTAGTTACGTTTTAGTTATTTTTAGAACTTTGTTTAGGATATTTATCCCAAAAAGGCAGTTGAATAAAAACTCATTTGTTGTTTTATGACAATAATTTTCTGTGAAATGTTGCTAACTTGACCTTGTATATGTATAAAGCTTTGTATTTATTCAACTTAAGGTAGTGCATATCCTTCCTAACTTTAGATTGAGATTTGGTAAATTAGTGTAAAAATGTATTGGTTTTAAACCATAATATGAATAAAGCACACAAATATTGAATGTCAAAAATGTGTTTATGTTATTCTATCCGTCTTTAGCTTTGAAATGATATATAGTTTGACCATATTGTACCACATTCAATGAAGAAAAACCAAAGCGAAGTTTTAATGAATTTTATCCCCCCCCCCCCCCCCCCCATGAACCTTAAACTTTTTTATGAGAATGATCAAAGATATCAATTGTTTTCCAAAAAGAAACTGGCAAGGCTCTTAGATGTTAAGGGAACTAAACTATTCTGAGAAGACAGCGTTCAGAATAATAGAGGAAACATAAATATTTAATTTCTAGACATTTTTTTCAAACACGGCTGAGATGTCAGTAGATATTAAGGATGCTAGAGGTTAACCAGAATTCTACTGAAACGATCAAGTGACTGGTAACATAGTTCGGAAAAGGTTACCCTAATTTGTTTAGCATGCTTTTTTCATGGCATTAATAGTAAGATTGTACTATTTGCGCTGACATACTGCCACCTAAAGCTGGTGTTTGTTTTGAACAACATGAAACGCTAACAACGGTGACAAATAATGTGTCAACGAACGCAGTAATCAAGCAATAAATCAGTACCGGTATATTTGTGGTTGCAAACAAGGTGCATGTTTTCATAATTGGCACTATTTTTTTGTTTTACTCGCGAACATTTAACTTGCGAACTGTGGGGGGTTTGGGCTATTAGTGTAGACGTTATTGACACATTTTATATCAAACTTGCAACAAAAATAAGTTGAGACTTTGGAAAGTTTATTTTGATCTTTTTGACGATGCTGGAACAGCATCGTCTAAGGTATGATAAACATAAAAAAAAATCTTCACAATGGCGACCTATGTAAAAGACAGAGCCAGTCCGATTGAGATAACTGGATTTTTCTAATCGAAATACCTCGATTTTCATCGATAACATTCTCCTTGCAGAGTTGTCGTTCGTGTTTCAACATTCAACAATGGCCGCCCCCATGAGAGTCTCGAGTAAAAACTTTCTTACTTCATAAATTGGCCTATTCCGCTATTTAGAAGCTGTCATTTATGTTATATGAATTATTTATTCACTTAATCTCCGCTAATGACAACAATGGATGGAATTCGAAGGATATATTCGATATGAATGGATCACTTTCTACAATGGCTTCGCCCATGAGAGAATTAAGAACACTCGTGTCAAAACTTTCTTACAGCTTAAATCGGCTTGTTTCGCTATTTAGTAATGCAACAAGAATGGAATTCGAAGGATATATTCAATGTGAATGAAGCACTTTCTGGATCTCGACAGCTTGACAAGGCAAAACTGGCATACTGATGATACTGGTAATTTTAGTTATCAATTTAAAGGGATCTTTTCACGTTTTGGTAAATTGATTCGCAAATTTTCGTTTTAGTTATGCTATTTTTAGGAAACAGTATTACTGAACAATTACCATGGTCTAATATAGCTATTATATGCATCTTTTAACGATTTAAAAATTATAAAGCGTTGCAACGCGAAACGATTGAATAATTTGGAGAGTTATGTTGTTGTTGTTTAATTGTTTGAAACTACGAAGATTGCTTATATTAGGTATAAAATACGTCAACCATTTATACTTGGCAGAATAGTTGAGCAGGCTAATGCGTTTTTACTTCAGGACTAAGGGGGTCACTGGTTCCAGCCCTGCTACGGACTACTTTTTTTTAAAGAATTTTATTCTGGATTTTTAACTGGAGCTTTTAAGATCCAATGTTTAAATTTATCAATATAAAGCATTTAATGACTAACTTCAAAACATGTCAAAATCTGTGAAAAGGCCCCTTTAACATAATTACTTCTATAAATATGAGGTCGATATACATGGACAAAACGGTAAATTACGTCTATTTATTTGGACTATAATGATATCAACTACTTAAATAGAAAGAATTCATACAAACCAGTAATTTGAGTAAAGAGTTTTTAATCAATGTTGTATTTTAGGACAGCTTGGTGTTATGCAAATCCCATATGACATGTTGATTTCGGGAATCATAGCCATTCAATAAGTCGCAAAATGCTCGAACAAAATTTATAAAGCAAAATGTGACTTAAAGGGATCTTTTCACGGTTTGGTAAATTGACAAAATGGAAAAAAGTTGTTTCAGATTCGCACATTTTCGATTTAGTTATGATATTTGTCAGGAAACAGTATTACTGAACATTTGCCATGGTCTAATATAGCCATTATGTGCAACTTTTGACGATTTAAAAACCTAGAAATTATAAAGCGTTGCAACGCGAAACGATTGAATAATTTGGAGAGCTCTGTTAAGTCGTTTAAACTTGTGGAACTACGAAGATAGCTTATATAACGTAAAAAATACGATTCTTATGTAAGCTTGGCAAGATAGCTCAGTTGGCTTATGCGTTTTTATTTTAGAATTTTATTTTTTGATTTTTTACTGGAGCTTTTAAAGTTTAATGTTTACATTTATCAATATAAAGCATTTAATGACAAACTTCAAAACATGCCAAAATCTGTGAAAAGGCCCCTTCAAACACCGTATAAAATGATGTATTCCCGTGACTGATCGAAAAAGGTGGTTATTGAAAAACGTGGTGGGAAATACATGTATGTTGTATCATATTCATGTAGATCAGTCACTGAGTATGGTCAATGAAAGTGAATTTTCATATAAAATGCTCTATAACTTCAGTCTCTGAATACATTTAAAAAAAATGACCACAATGCAGGAGTTTACGTTTCAACATCCCCTCCCGTACATACTCCCTTGCTCAATAACAATCATCTATGACAAAAATTCGCACCCCTTTTCAAAACCCTGGCTACGGGCCTGATACCGTTGAAGGTGAATACTAACATTTTTTACCTAAAAAAGTTGAAAACAGTTTTTAGAAAAGTCAACCTTTTGGCATTCAACCTTAAATGACCAGACAACGGTTATCATTCAATAATTTGTCTCTTCCCAAATAAATTTTGACCAGTACTGATAAAGCGGTTTCTGTCAGAAATTGACATAATCATGAATGAAATGTAACTGGCGCGTACTTTGCAGCTATTTCTTTGGTCAAGACAGCTCAGTAAAAACGCATTTTCCGGTTATTTACAGGTGTTACAAATTAAAAACCTCTTAAACCCAAGGGTTCAAGTATTGTTATTCAAATTAAGGCAACTTAAACATTGTCCAAATTTGATACACATGCATATAACAGTTAAAAGTTGTGAGTTCCTAGATATTGGTTGAGACCCGATTATGGTCTACTATTGAAAATACCATGGAATATGATTTGTTAAATAAAAGAAGAAAATGGATTTGTCTGCTGACTTTAAACAAGATTGTGTTCAAGGAATACGTACAATAAGTAGTTTGTGCCGCGCTCTGCGGTAAGAAGCAGAGATAAAAAATTCGGCTTGTTTCGGTTCGGCATTCGGTGAAAGATATGTCTATGCATGGTGGCAGAACAGCTGCAATATAACGATAAGAAATATATCATGACACCTTTTATCTAGAAATCCATTTTATCATCATATACAGATCGGTTTCTCCACAGATCTTGGCACAAACATGTGAGCAAAAAAGAAAAAGCGAATGTTATTTTAATGGGACAAATGTAAAAAAAAAACGTGTGTTGTTCCAATTAATTGCGCTTTCTTAAACAAGCCCGCACTGTTGTCAAGAGCAATCGTAAAATACATTATACAACACGAAAATTCTTAGTATTTTATTACAAACAATGACACACACGCAAAACTATCTTTCCCACAAATCTTACAAAATTTAACTGCAACCACCAAACAAAAGTGAAAATATACAATACAAAGTACTGAAGAAGCCCACTACTCTTACATACAGAATTAATAATTGCTTATTTCAGAGAAATCTTTATAAACAAAACAAAAACATTGATTGTCTGGAATGTAAATGGCAAAAATCTGCGTATAAGTTAAGGATAAAAAATAACATTGAAAAAATCACTTTGCTGCAGAAGCCGCACACTACAAGTACTTCTCTGGGAAGTTTATCGTCACCTGAAATATACCATAAATATATATATAGCAAATTATGATTGATCTGTCACTGACGGCTCGGGTACAACTTAAATGTACCCCGGGTACTCTTAAGTATACTAAAATGTACCCCGGGTACGTACAATATACTTAAACCTACCCGGCCAATTTAGACTGTACCTGATTTTTATTCCTGCCCAAAATCCGATGTCGTAAAACACGCTTTTACATTTGTGAAAAAAGCTAACAGTTTCGTAGTATATGAACAAAATATCATGTTTAATAATATTATTACCTCCATCGCCACCTTCACCAAAATACGGAACTAAATTCTCTTTGAACAAAACCTACCTCAACATTCTTTTTTTAGTAGGAGTTGCTGTAATACAGAGGCCATTTTAGAAAATATTAACATACATATGAACATAATTAAATTGAAATAAATAGCCGACAATGACAAATTTAGCGTTAGAGTTCCCGGGCACGTTTTAGTATATGTTTCGTACCCAGGGTACATTTAAGTATACTTAAAAGTACATCGGGTACATTTAAGTAGTACCCGAGTCCACAATGACCAATCGAGCGCAAGTTATAGTTTCTTACAGACACAAACAACAGATGTGAGGGCATCGTCGTTACTTATTAAACAGCATCTGTTTTTTTTTAAATAATGTGAAATTTGTCTAAAATCTTTCTGTTAAAAGACTGATTGTGAAATATTTTTTATATGTTTCGTTCAATTCTGAAGTGTTTGTTTTTGTTTTGCAGTCTACTTGTCAAATTGTGCGTCTTTATGTGCATTTTCAATACCGGTACTTGGTTTATTTGGCAAACTTCCTGCTGTGGTAAATTTTAAAGTCATTTTTGTCGTATTTCTATTTATTTGTCAATTGGTCAAAATCCACCCATTTTTCTCCATTGATCAAGTAAATTGTCAAACTTCTTTTGCTTCACTGGTAGTGACAGTGGTACAGGATTGCCAAGCCTCTTTGGGATCATTGGTACATCGCCTACTTTTTTGTGCTAATTGGTCAATGGTCAAGATTTTTGTATAAGCTATCAAGACTTTTCGTGTTCATGGGTTAGTTATACAGCATTTTTTGTTCATTGGTACATTGTTCGTCTTTTCCATTTTATTAGCTGATTATCAAGACTCTTGGTGCTCATTAGTCAATTGTCAGGCCTTTTTGCATTCACTGGTCATAAGTCAAGCCTTAAAGGTTGTTGAAACTTACATAATAAGGTAAGAAAACACTGATCTGGTTAAAAACAACTATACATACCGTCTTGATTTCAGTATACTCACGAAGAGCATATTCTCCCCTGAAAATTAATAAAAAATGTTTAACAACTGAATTTTATAGCAATAACTACAATTAGTGGCGTGACAAAAAATACTCCCCTACACACCTCAACAATGTCGTACGATGTCCCGTGATGTAATAGAATGTCTAAGTTCAAAAAAGGTGCATAACTTCTGCACTTTTTAATGCAGGATTATAAAAATCCAACAATCTGCAAGCCATCTTTAGATGAGTTTGTGTGACCAACAGACGCATACTTGTTTCTGTGCTAAAATATGCCATTCGCAGTGAGATTTAAAAAGACTCGCATCATGCGAAAATGGGTCTTATGCCATATGCACCCATCATAGCTATAGTCCATCCAGCCTGCGCATCTCACAGTCTGGTTGTCAGGAGATACATAATGAGACCATAAAACCTTGAGTGATTTTATAGCGGACAGCATCGCCTCTGACCAGAATACGCAAATGCACAGTCTGGGCTTGAGCTACGCTGGCCAAAACGCCATAAGACCCATTTTCATATGATGTGGCTATGAATGTTTGATTAGAATGTTTTCAAACTAAAATGCGTGTAAAATACTAACACACAATATATTTTGATGGTGGAGAAATAAACTCATTATAAGCCATGTGAGGACACATGTGATGTGAACTCCCCCAGTATAATTTGTATCTACTAACACTATTGTGTGATTTGACTATAATAACTCATATTTCATGTGGTGAATATTCGACTACCAAGTGAAAACTAACACACAATAGTTCAACTTTTGTTTTCAATTTAATTATTCAGAAACGAAAATTTCAAACTTTATTTCAAAGTACACATTTTCGCAACTCAAGATCAACGTTTTATAAATTGAGAACTGTTAATATAAACATTAACCTTATTCTATTGCATTTTTATCACTCGTGCAATTGAGAATACATGAGATATTGATGCTACCTGTTGGGAACAAAGGAACGTTTCCCAGACATATCAAATTTAACTCCGCTGTAGTAGCAAGCACTAGGTTACGCACCAGATGCGTGATAGTGTGTTGGACTCTCAATATAACACTATACTTGTTTTATTTTCCGCATCTATTAATAACCTCAAATTATGAATGACCTGTGTTGAGCAAAAATTCCACGTGATTAAGACGCAGCAGATAGTGGACTCTATTTTAATCATTCATAAACATTCTCTTTCGCGACACATATATTTCTTACATTGTTTATTGATTTTTGTCTATGTACGCTCCGTTCAAAAATATTTAATTTAACACAATATTCAGACTATGTTTCTATTTGTGTTTGAATATAGTTGAAAAACTCAAACGTCTGGCATAAATTATACAACTCTTTCTCTGCGCGGATGCGCAGATGCTGCATTTATCAGGTTTATTGTAGTTATGAAAACTGTCTTGAAACGCGTGGTATTAACTTAGTTGTTCGCAAGCGAACAACTGAAAAGTAAAATCTTTCAAAATCAGGTAGGATTTCTTTGTGATGGCATAGATTGTATGTGAGAGCATGGAACGACAGCTCTGCATGGAGATTTCAACAGGTATAACCTTGGTTCGCTGCTGAGCTTACAACTTACAGTTCTCTCCCTTGACCACTCTTCTTAAACCCACCAAAAGGAGTCTGGGATTTGACCACATCATAACAGTTCACCCTGAAATAGACAAAAGGGTTATAATTAACAACAGCAATAATTTTGGAAGAATGCATTTTTTGTGTGTGTGAATATCATAATTATTTTGTATGGAATGATTTCAATGCAACGACTAGTTTGCTAAACAAAGTCCATTGTTGCAGATTTTGTCATCAAAAGTGAAGTAGATCAAGCTTTTATCTCGCCCATCATTGAATCAAGACAAGATCTTCTGATGAAAACAAGGTTGCGTCACTGAAGTCTCAAATGCAGTATAATTCTCTTAAAGACTAAATGCATATTACTGACAAGCTACAGATAGTTTTCACAGCCAAGGGAAAATTACTCTTTTTTGTCTCCAGTATTGGATCTTTACTGAAACATAATTTTGTTGACAGGCAGTCAGATGAAACAAGACTATTGTCAAGCAATATGGTCCCCAACCGGTGAAGCTCCACCATTGTCAGATGAAACAAGTGCAATATGGAATTCCTGGTGTAATCTAACCCATTAGCGATGGCTTTGCACAAGCAGGAGAGAACACTTAAGACAGCATTTAAAGAGACAAAAGTAGTGAATATCTCATCCTTAAGCTTTAGCCAGATATTCCAAAAGCTTGGACAAGAAAATTTGATTTTTTTTTGGTAAAAGGAAGTTTCTTCTAAAAGAAAACCCAGCTTAAGGCGGAAAGTGTCGTCCTCGATTAGCCTGTGCGGACTCCACAGGCTGATCTGGGATGACTCTGAGCACACATGCATTAAGCCCAGTTTTCCCTGAAAAAGGCTTCATTTATTGTTTGTTCATTATTAGAATGTTAATAACTAATCATTTCATGCATAAATGTATAATAATATGAATTTGTTATCACAATAAGCTGTAATATGCTTAAGTGAATACAATATTTGTTCTGTTCTGTGAACAATTATTCTCCTTACCACACAGAGCCTGCATCAAGGTTCTGTGATATCTTCAATGCCTTGTTGATGTCGCGGGTCATGACGCCTGCTGCCAGACCGTACGACGTGTTGTTGGCACGCTCTATCACCTCGTCAATGTCCTTGAACTTCAGGATCGACTGAACTGGACCAAATATCTGAGGGAAAAAATGTCAAGAAAAGGACTCAGACACAGGCCCAAATATCTGAGTGCAAAGAATGTCAAGAAAATGATTGAACTGGACCATATATCAGCAGGAAAAAATGTCAAGAAATTGATTTGAACTGGCCCAAATATCTGAAGGCTAAAAAGTAGAGAAAACGATTTATACCCACTCAAATGCTCAAATACTGTATCTATCAGTCTGGCCAAATATATCTGGAGGCTACAAATGTCAAGCAAAAAACATTAAACAGACGCCCAAATATCTGAAGGAAAAAAATGTTGAGAAAGTTTTGAACAGACTGAAATGCTGGAATACTGTATCTATCAGTCTGGCTAAAATATCTGAGGGTAAAAATGTTGAGAATAAGATTAAGATTTCAATTTTAAATCAATTTATTTTAGCTTAATTACATAGAAAGTCTTATTGAAATGCTGTCGAGTCCCTTTACTGAGTAGAACCAGTACTGGGTGTCTCTAGAGGGAGATCTAAAGAATCCTCTCGAGGTGAGGATTAAACCCATGACCTCTCGGTGGCTGGGTGGACACCACATCCACTACACCCCAGTGACCTATGAAAAAGATTTAAATAAACTCAAATTGTGGAATACAGTACCTTATGGAAAATTTCAAAAACGAAACACATACAGGATATTTTTTCCTTAAATATATGTTCAAATTGTATTTCTTTATAACTTATTGACAAAAATATGTTCATGCCCACATAGCCTATAGTAAAAACATATACCCCTTTCTTAAACCACATGCGATATCAATAACCACTAGCAAAATAATTATTCAATCATTCACCAAAAGCAACACATGTTTTTTATGTTTTACTTCAGTACAAACAACCAGCAACAAGAGGGCTATGATAGACCCAAACCTCCAATCTAAATAACCATTGTGATAGTAGAGCGATCTTGGTTGGGAAAAATAATTTGTATAACTTTTCCCTCAGCACATGATAAAGTTACGGGCTACAAGCGTCCTATTTTACCACATAGTCAAGATTTGAATAACTTTGTTAGAAAACTTCTATTCCCATGTTTAGGCCCTACTTTAATTCTGTGATTTCAGAGAACATATTGGTTCAGTGATTTCAGTAAAAAAGTAACTTTTCTATTAATTTAGTTTATGTTTACAATGTGACCCCTGCTGGGGCATTGCCACTTTTAATACAGGTGGTACCATTTACAACAAGATGTGTTTGTGAAACAATATGTCCCCCCCATATATTTGACCTTTGACCTTGAAGGATGACCTTGACCTTTCACCACTTAAAATGTGCAGCTCCATGAGATACACATGCATGCCAAATATCAAGTTGTTATCTTCAATATTGCAAAAGTTGTCTGTTATGGTCAATGTTAAAGTTTGACGCAAACAAACCAACAAACAGACAAGGCAAAAACACTATGTCCCCAAGTATAGACTGGGGGACATAAAAATTAAGTACAGAATCTGTACATGATGCTGACGACCATATTTATAGGTTTTATGCAGCTGTAAAGTATCCTCTTTCTTTACTTAAGAGCTTCATGCAATGGGGTAAAGTTTTATTTACACTTAAATATTTTGTAAATAATTCAGTGTGAGATTTACAGCTCCTTAAAACCTGTTTAATCCCCTTAACAATGACCGTTCCTGGCAACGATCCCAGTTATATTTCTTTTTTTGTTGAGTACTTGTATCTGTTGTCTAATACACATGAGCTGTGCTCGGGAAAAACGAGGTTAAACAAGCAAATTCGTTGTATTATATTTGACACTCAAAAAAGATTTTTTTCAAGATACAAAGGGCCATAACTCCGTTATTAACAGATGGTTTACAATTCCATTGGCGTGCATCGATCCTCTTATCCATATACATACTCATACCAAGTTTCAATGAAATCCGCCAAAGCACTTCCAAGATATGGCTCCGGACGGAGGGAAAGATGGACAACGCCAAAACAATATCCCTCCACCTATGGTGGGGGATAACAAGACTATTGCCAAGCAATATAAGTCCCCTACCGGTAAAACTCCACCATTTTCAGCAATATTTCTATTCTATTTGTTGCCATAGCAACCATAATTCTTGACGTAGGAAATGACTTCCATAATCTCCATATTGCCATCTGTCCATATTTCCAGTTTCATGAAAAAATATTAAGAACTTTTAAAGTTATCGCAGGATCCACTATTTTCAGCAATATTTCTAGTCTATTTGTTAATATTTCTAGTCTATATGTTGCCATATCAACCAGAATTCTTGACATAGGAACAAAATGATCTTACATGCATAATCTCCATATTGCCATCTGTCTATGTTTCAAGTTTCATGAAAAAATATGAAGAACTTTTAAAGTTATCGCAAGATCCAGAAAAGTGTGACAGACAGACAGAGTGCAAACCATAAGTCCCATGCGGTTTCACCGGTAGGGGACAATAAATGTGCTTTATGGCTAATCAGGTAAAACACGTACTTTCCCCCTAGACTGGATAAACATTTTGAAGAGACTTCCTTAAAGCAAAAAAAAAAGTGTTGTCCTTTATAAGCATGTGCATTTTGCTTAGGTTAATCTGGGACGACACTTAATGCACATATATGAAGCCCTATTTTCATAAAGCTCAGCTCATTCGCTTTCTATCTCACTGTTTCGGTATCGGTACCTTGCCATTGATCAAGGATCGCTTGTTATAATAAAGTTTTTCTGCTGATGGTGTAGCTGAAGTTTCACTTTGTGTTTATTATATTAAACAAGTTATTGACCAGATCCCAGAAATTTAGCATGTATTATCCCACTTTATTCTCAAAAGATACGACCCACCCTCTGAGTAAAAAAGGTTGATGTTGGCAAAGTGTCCTCCCAGATAGCCTATGCATTAAACACCGGCTAATCAGGGACGACACTTTCCGCTTTTATGGTATTATATACCTCCTCCTTAGCAATGCGCATGTCATCCGTGACATCAGAGAAGACAGTGGGTTTGACGAAGTAGCCGATGTCCCCTTGTCTCTCCCCTCCACACTGTAGACTGGCTCCCTGCTGCTTTCCAGACTCTATCAGACCCAGGATCTTGTTAAACTGCTCCTCGTCAATCTGACAGGGATATCAAATAATTTTGTAAAGCTGGGAAGTGTGAGAAATAATTCATACTCATGTGATAATATATAGCTGAGCCGTGTGATGTTTCATACTCATATAACAAGAGCTGTTGTGTTTGAATATAAAATTAGTACAGTCAATCTTTTGCATGCGACCAAGTTTGAATTCAGCGACCTTTGTCTTATGCGACCACCTTGAATCCCCCCTGAGCGTTTAAACTATAATTCGATACTGCATTCAGCGGCTTTGGTCTTACGCGACCAGCAACCACAGAATTGTGTGTATTTTGATGTCCAAATCTTCAATAAAGCAACCACTAAGAGGTAAAAGTGGAAATCTGTTGACCGTTAAGGGACAAATCAGTGTAAACTGTTTATCCAAGCCAATAAGATGTACTATTACACCTTTGTTTCATTTTCACACCAGCCATTATGCTTTGTCTTGAAGGCCAGTTCTTACTGGAATTGATTCAGACTGATTGTCAATTTTTTATGTATAATATAATATAAGGATGTATTGACGCACAGTCTATGGTTTTAAGAGTTTACAATGTGGAAAGTTTACTGACAAACATATTAGCCGATTTATCTGGAGAAAAGATAACCGGTGCAGAAATAATACACTGTACGCGAGCAGCATTTTCACAGAGTTCCTGAGAGATGTTGAAAATGAACTATCAGTCTGCTACATTTGTCGTAATCTGTTCTTTAAAAAATTGTAATTGTAATTATGTTAATAAGTATGTGTTAGCCCATCAAATTGTTTCTTAATAAATTTTCCAAGAACGCATGTTTGATTGTTTTTAATTGACGTGTTTTATTTATTTCTTGAAAAAAGTTGTTAAGTTTTCATAATTTGAGTATATTTGGTAATAAATTTTACTGGGTACAGGTACCAGGTAACTACCAGTTAACTATAAATAACGCAAGTAGATTGATCATCATCTTCACATGGTAAACCCCGAAACGCAAATTGTGCATGCGTAGTGAATTGTACATATTTTATATATAAAATTATCAATCTACTTGCGTTATTTATAGTGTGTATAATATCCCTTCTCGAGTACGTGTACAAAATGAACGTTTTGCGTGCATTCAACGTGGGGGTATTGGCACTGCGTTTAATGTGCGCTTTTTCTTACCAAGGGAGTTTTTACCAAATAAAAAAAAACAAACAAGAACTGTGGCAAATGTGCCCTTTATAACGGTTAAAGTGCGCTTTTGACTAGATACGAAAAAGTATGCTAATGACTGTGTCAAAATGTGCGCTTTCATGTGGGTAAAAAATGCCCTTTTAAGCACGTTTAATGTGAGCTTTTTTAAGTCAGTACAGATAAAAAGCGCACATCAAACACACTTTAAGCGAAGTTTTCACCCACATAAAGGCACACGTGTTGGTAAAATGTGCGCTTTTGGCGAGTTTTAACTGCGCTTAAGTGAGTTAAATGTGCATTTTTTTGTTAGTCAGTTCTTATAACAAGAGGGCCATCAGGCACTAAGGCGCTCACCTGAAAGCCAAAGGAACTAGACTATTCTGAAAAAAAATGCAAGCTGATTCATGAAGATTATTTTGGACCAAAAAAGTGACTTTTAACATGTTTTTTTTTTATATTTGACCTTGTGACCTAGTTTTTGAGCTCATATGACCCAGCTTCAATCTCTGGCAAAGTTTCATTGGGACAAATGTTCTGACCAAGTTTCATGAAGATTGGCCAATAAATGTGGCTAATATAGTGTCAACAAGTTTTCACTAAAGCCATATAAGGACAACTGCCCCCCCCCCCTGGCGGCCATGTTTTTCAACAAACCATAACTATTTTCAAACTCACTCAAGCTATTGTTAGAACAGATGTTCAGATCAAGTTTCATAAAGATTGGATAATAAATGTGACTTCTAGAGTGTTAACAAGGTTTTGTAGTAAAAAGCCATTTAAGGAAAAATGCCACGCCCCCTTGCGGCCATGTTTTTTTACTGATCTCAACCATTTTTCAACTTAGCCAAGATATTATTAGTTCAAATATTCTGACCAAGTTTCATGAGCATTGGACCACAAATGTGACTTCTAGAGTGTTAACAAGGTTTTACCATACAGTAAAGCCATATAAGGAAAACTGCCCCGCCCCATGGCAGCCATGTTTTTCATTCAACTAAAACCATTTTCGAGCTTGTCCAAAATATTATTGGGACACATGTTTTGACCAAATTTCATGAAGATTGGACTAAAAATGTGACTTCTAGAGTGTAAACAAGGTTTTATTATAGCCATAGAAGGAAAACTGCCACGCCCCCTGGCGGCCATGTTTTTCAACCAACCGGAACCATTTTCGAACTCGTCCAAGATATTATTGGCACACATGTTCTGACGAAGTTTCATGAAGATTGGACTAAAAATGTGACTTCTAGAGTGTTAACAAGGTTTTACTATAGCTAAATAAGGCAAACTGCCACGCCCCCTGGCGGCCATGTTTTTCAACCAACCGGAACCATGTTCTTACTCGTCCAAGATATTATTAGGACACATGTTCTGACAAAGTTTCATGAAGATCGGACAAAAAATGTGACTTCTAGAGTGTTAACAAGGTTTGCTATATATAAAACTGCCACGCCCCCTGGCGGCCATGTTTTTCAATCAACCGGAACCATTTTCGAACTCGTCCAAGATATTATTTGGACACATGTTCTGAGTAAGTTTCATGAAAATTGAACAATAAATGTGGCCTCTAGAGTGTTAACAAGGTAAATGTTGACGACGCACGATGGACAAAAGGCGATCACAATAGCTCACCATGAGCACGTTGTGCTCAGGTGAGCTAAAGAGCGCACATTTAACTTGCTTATAGCGCAGTTTTAACTCACATAAAACGCACATTTTACGCACATGAATGGTTGTCAAAAACACACTTTTAAAAGCACACATGTGCGTTAAAGGTGCATCTTTTGCCTTTACAAAGTTGATTCAATTGCATGATGTCAAAAGTTTTAAAATGCAGATATGCAAAAAGTTATAATGTAGGTATACCAGTATATTTTAAATAATTACAAGACAATTTAATGTAATCCAACATGATTACATTTATACATGAACAATTTAATTTCATTGATGACAATTTGGTGAAAAATACATAATTAGATTATAAATAAACAAAACATAATAGACTATTAATAGCATACTTATAATAACAGTATATACACAGGAAAAATGTTGACTCGTGTTGAACAATCATTTTACACAAAAATACATAAATCAAAGAAATCGATATAATCCGTTCATCTGGTCTTTGAGGCGACTAAGTGCGGCCCTCATGTTCCTTTCAACCCATGCCAACAGGTCGGTCGAATTTCTTTGCAACTATCTCTGTAATGAAGTATTGAATGATATAAGCTGGTTTGTTTACTTTTCACTAACTCTTAAACATTTGTTTGATACTAAATATTCACATATACCTTATTAATGTTTAAAAGGTTATGTTTTTATCACACGACCATACATCAACCACACTTCCATAGCCATTAACAAACCATTTTTTGCCTTACTTTCTTCCTTTGGGAGGCCAGGACAAGGTCCCATGGTGTCAGGTACCAGCTCCCTTCATTGAGCAGTCCTTAAGTTGGTTTGGCGTAAAGACTTTCCTCATGGCCCTCATAAGAGCTTTTGCCTCCCTGTTCTCATTCTGTATTGAGGTTTTGATAGCGTCCTGAAATCCATTATTTAATCCATAAATAATTATAAATTATGTTTTACAATCAAACACGCTGTATGTCAAAGTATATAAGATTAAATAAAATTAGAAAGCCAATTTGTCACAAAACACGCTCCTATACGAGACATTGATCAAGTTAAGATACTATTTGAGTTAGACAGTGGACATCATTCTCCTTCTCGCCAACAACCTAGTGCAAGTGTTCCCGTAATACATATGTACATGCACTGGTATGACTTGTTTGTAAACTGGGCCTATAATAAAAGATAAGTTTGAATCATAATTGGTTTATTTAATTAATGTTTAATTTATGTGTAATTATTTAAATACGAAACTAACAATAGTTGACAGGTTTGCTGCAACTGGTGACATAGGGGGGGATGACAGTGCCTGTGCCCTATGGTACAGAGTTACACAGCGGTGGTGGCTCATTCTTTCTTGTCGTTCTTTCACCGTTTTCTTCCTGCAAGCACATTAAATACATTAATTTGGGATACGTAATAAAAGCATACACAAATTCGCTATTTTGTGAGAGGAAAAGGTTCAATACGAAACTAAATTGTGCATGCCACCTGTGCAGGTTTTACTAACCTTAAACCTACCATATGTAATTAACAGTTAGTCAAGAGTTGTGGAACAGAAATATTGACATACACCTGCAATTTGTGGTAACATTTTTGTTGATTTTCAGTTAATATTTTTAACCATTTGCTTGGTTAACTTTAAAAAAAAATTGCAACCTTCAAGCTTCAAGCAATTTTAATAAAATCCTTAATCTATTGACATGTCATCTTTGAAGCCATATTGACTGAAAAATAGAAATAAGGTGTTGGAGCCAAGCAAAGATTTATTTTATTACAGCAAGAGTAACCTTAAGAAGAAGATCAGATACGACTGCCTCCAATCTTCGCACAGTTTCATAGCATGAATGTCATGTGTGGATGGCAGCCTCTCTGATTGACCCATCAGTCTTCTCATTCTTCTTCTTCCGGTAAAGGTTAGGGGTCTTGATAGAATGTACGGTTAGCCCTACTGAGGATGAGTCAGTCTGAAATTGAAGCTTTCAAATCATCATAACCAATCAATATGTTTATCATGCCTTCATAACACAACTCAATACGCATTATCAAAATCGTTGATATGTTTCATTGACCTCAAAATTGTCTTCTTCAATGCTGCTCAGCATTTTAAGGTAGCTTACATGTTGAAGTCGTAGCATTCCTGTATAATCCCTCTGGAATGGAATTGATGTGTGGACTGGCAGGACTTGGGCATGAGGCTGAAACTGAACCTGGGCTGGTGGCAGGAGCTGTGTTAGAGGCATAACCTGAACCTGTGCTGGAGGCAGGACCTGTGTTGGAGGAAGAACGTGAATCTGGGCTGGAGGCAGGACCAGTTGAGGCAAAACCTGAATCTTGGCTGGAGTCAAATCCTGTGTAAGAGGCATAACGTGAACCTGGGCTCGAGGCAGGACCTGTGTAAGAGGCAGAACGTGAACTTGGGCTTAAGGCTGAAACTGAACCTCGGCTGGAGGCAGGATCTGTGTTGGAGGCAGAACGTGAACGTGGGCTTGAGGCAGGACGTGAACCTGGGCTGGAGGCAGGACCTATGTTGGAGGCAGAATGTGAACCTGGGCTGGAGGCAGGACGTGAACCTGGGCTGGAGGCAGGATCTGTGTTGGAGGCAGAATGTGAACCTGGGCTGGAGGCAGGACGTGTGTTGGAGGCAGAACGTGAACCTGGGCTGGAGGCAGGATCTGTGTTGGAGGCAGAACCTGAACCTGGGCTGGAGGCAAATCCTGTGTAAAAGGCAGAACTTGAACCTGAGCTGGAGGCAATGTTTCCATAGTATAATGGTCTATGCTATAATCAGCCTTTTAATATCAGTTGGAAGATCGCCGTGCAAACGTTGCAGGCTACAGCGTTGAATGGTTCAAACTCTTCATGGGTTTAATTTGTAGCATACATGTATGATTACACATTTTAATATGTTCCATATCTAAAATAAAATATAGTTGTATATAATATTTGAAATGGACAGGATTTTTAGCGACGGTATGTCGATTATAAATTATTTATGATTGAATTTTACGAAATCACACTAAAAGTAAAACGAGTCAGGAGGTAAAATTCGTCACTCAGAATGCAATAATTTTTTTAAAATGTGTCTTAATAAATCAATCTCAGGTTCAAGATTAAATAAAAAGAACAATCAGTTTGAATATGTCCATAATATTTTTGGAAAAAAAGTCAAAACCTTAAACAAAACTCACCGCCTATCTGTTAGATCGTCGATGCGCATTTTCCCCTGAAGAGGAGCCATAATATCGTCACCAACTGCATATTGGTGTGAATCCTTTCGCGGCGAATCAATGGCTGACAATGCAACCACGGAAAGGGTCGATTCTTTGCAATTAAAGAATCACAACATGATTCACGTTTATTTGTTTGTAAACATTCAATTTGACTCACCTTAGCAACACCGTTTGGAAGCATGTGAGATTGGTTGTTCATAACCGTACTACAGCATCCCCCCAAAACACAAGAGCACTCCAAAATTGAAACTCTTTAAGTAACATTTAAAAAGTTGGAAATTGCAGTTATAATTCCAAATTTGTCCCAACTTTACTGAGTAAAATCATTAATTTGGTAGGAGTTGAAGGCTACCCTCCCAGTCCACACATAATGCAGCCTCAGACACAGAAGGTCCCCGTAATCTTCTAAATACACACATAGAATGGAGTGGAAATATAAATTTATAAATACTTACACAGACTCAAACTTTTAATGGAAAATTTGTATAAAGAAATGAAGTAATATATATGTTGAGTAATATATTTAGTAAAGGAAGAACTAAGAGAATATTAAGACAGTCAGTCATTTAAACTATAAAATAAGACCAGTATAATATGACAATCTCAGCATATACAATACTGTAGTACTTGACAGGGCAAAATGAATCGGTAGTTTCGACCTAATATACCAGCTGTAACAAATCATGGCCTCTTTGATAATGAAAGCTTGACAACTGTGAAGTAGTAGATAAAAATTATTTTGGTTTAAAAAATTGCCAGTTGTGAAATATGTAAACAGGTTAACAAGAATGTATCAAAATGTCATTAACAAACCAAATATAGGAACGTGAGTATTATGCCTTATGATATAAAGGGTTCACATTAAATATATGATATTTGTTAAAATAAAAACAGGTCATTGATTAATTGTTAATTTATTAATTAGCTAAGTCATTAAGTGCATAAAGGCCTTCCCAGAGAATGCTAGAAAATAATTATTGTTTAAATTCAACATCCTAAATATCTTCATATGTAGTTCAACAAACTCATTACTACAAAACTAGAGCTTTGTTACAAGCTAAAACTCTAGCAATGCTCTGTCAGCTGAGCTAAAGGGAAAACATCGGAAATTCCTGGATTACTGGGGATAAAAAGCACACATCTACACATATTTGAAGTTTCAATGTAATTGGGTTAAAAATATGGTGGAAGGTCACTTAACAAACTTATGCAGACTGCCAGACAGGCCCACTTATAAGCCAAATAAGTGGATTCCATACAGGATTATCTTCCCTGCTTTCATTAAAGAATTATCTGCCCAGCATTCATTAAAGGATTATCTGCCCTGATGCTCTTACAGAATTATCTTTCTTACAGTTACTACAGAATCATCTGTCATGCTTTTCCTACAGAATTATCTGCTTTGCAGTCACTACAGAATGTTCAATAAATAGAATTATATGACCTGCATGAATTACAGAATTATTTGCGCAGCTGTGACTACATAAATATTTGATTAATCACGACTGAATTATCTTCCCTGCAATCACTTTTGAATTTTCTGCTCTATTCTATAAAAATGTGCTGCTGCCATCTGTGTTCGAACTGCATGATAAAATATTCTTCCAATCATTTGGCGTTTTAGGATGTAGAATATGTTTGTCAGCTAATTCTACATGTATCTTATCACAGACCTGATGGATGATCTTGGTGATGGCGACACACATCAGAGGGTGGTAACTGTCCCCTGAGTCTAGGTACCACGGTGTTGTTGTCAACTTGATGCAATCTGTCAGAGGCTTGCTGTATTTTCACGTCTTCACCTTGACAATGTTCTCAATGGATCTCTTTGTATATCTGATACCCGATGCGCAGGAAACAAGAGTTCTGCGGTCGGAGACATATGCCCCCAACAAGGCTTTGAACAAGTGACCCCAATTTCAAAAGGGGTCATCTACTGTCCAAGGCCAATACACATGTGAAATATCAAGCCAATCGTTCAATTTGTTGACCAGTAATTGATCGAAACAATTTTCATACTTATTGTGACATTGACCTTTGACCTAGTGACCCATCTTACAATAGGGGTCATCAACTGTTCAAGGTCAATGCACATGTGAAGTATGAAACCAATCAGTCCATTCGTTGATGAGTTATTGTTCAGAAACGATTTTAACGCTTATTTTGACGATGACCTTGACCTTTGACCTAGTGACCCCAATTTTAAAAGGGGTCATCTACTTTCCAAGGCAAACGCACATGTGAAGTATCAAACCAATCAGTCAATTAGTTGATGAGTTATTGATCGGAAATGATTTTAATGCTTATTTTGACAATGACCTTTGACCTAGTGACCCCAATTTCAATAGGGGTCATCTACTGTCCAAGGCCAATGCACATGTGAAGTATCAAGCCAATCAGTCAATTTGTTGACGAGTTATTGATTGGAAATGAACTGGTCTAGCAACACACAGACCGACCGATATCCAGCAAAGCAATATACCCCCTTTTCTTCGAAGGGGGGCATAATTAAATAAGCCCTTGCTGTCTTCTTATAAGTTCATTCATTCATCAGCTGTAGTATTGACAAATGTCTGGTCTTTTGGCGAGCCATTTTCTGAACCAGAAGATTTTCCTTTTCATTCTATTCACAGGTGCAAAAACAATCTTTATCATATCTTCTCTATTTCTCTGTTGTAGTTTAGCTTTAGTAACCATGATACTGCTTTCAACTTGCAGTAGAAGCTGGCATCACATTAGCATCTAATCCCCCATTGTGCGTTGTATTTAGACCGGAGAATGGAATCAATTATCAACTTCCCAATATTTACATGAACATCAGCCATTGTCCATGTTATTTCATGTTCCTCTGTGATACTTCGTATTTTCACTGTGCTTGCACTGTGAAGGTCCTTGTCAGCACCTTGTCCATCTCCAGCAGTGTCCTTGTTATTCAGAGATCTTATGTGATAGTCCTTGTATCAACCTTGTTTCCAACATGTCAGTCCATGTAGACCATGTTTGCACGGTCTATGTGCTCATCTGTTATGGAAGTGAAAAATCAAACTGTAACCAGGTTGTTTTGTGTAACCATCTATGCGCTCATCTGTTATGGAAGTAAAAAATCCAACTGTAACCAGGTTGTTATGTGTAACTGTCAATGTGCTCATCTGTTATGGAAGTGCATGAACAAATCAATCTGAAAACAAAGTTGTTTCTTGTAACAACCAGCAAGGGTTCGGAGACAGCCGCACAAATGCGATCATGGTCCTTGATAGTCTGGTGTATGAAAACTAGACTGTCAACAATAGCAGAGAACACACCTATGTATGTACAACATACATGTCCCGATTTTTCATAGTGTGGCAAAAACCTCAAGCAGAAGTTACCAAATGGACTCCAGCACTGGTGTACAACGGTCATCAATGTGGGTGACATGATAACATATTCCACATAGGTTTTATCTTACTTCCTTCATAAGATATATATATATATATATATTGCTTAATCAGATAAAATGGTGTATTTGTTTCAGATTAGGTCAGTAGTAATTGATATCCGCCCATTTCATTGGCTATTTACCAATTTACTTCATTTACAAATCCTAAATTACATCAGGGTCAGTAAGAAGCCATGTGACTTAAAATGCAAGGCTCTAATAACATCATATAAAATATGTATCAATGTATTAAAGTAAAGTATAATATTTTAATATTTATTATATAAGTATTTATTTTTCAATTTACCTGTCAAGCAAACATAACCATTTGAATGATTTAAAAAAATTGATACGGGTAACTTTACATGGGAATGTCATTACTTTTTTTTATTTGTTTTGCATTTGAATCTGAGTTTTTTACTGATACAATGCAATATAAGTATTCATTTTTATTTATAAACATACCGTTTTTAAGTTTTAACACATCAATTTCAATACACTTCAAAACATTGGTATAAAAAGTTATGTCCGTTAATATTTTTTTTATACTTGTCCATCAGTTTAATTTGGTGATAAGATAATGAGAAATGTACCCTTATATATCAATTGAAATAATCATGTGAGTGGAGATTAGGTGATACTGATTCAAAAAACAGAATGTCATTTTATCAACATCCACAAGCCATTAGAGTGAAATAAATAAAACAGCTAAAATGGCTTCCAATTTTGAGACTTCAATTCATAGGGGATCAGATTTGTTCTTTGACTTTTCTTGTAACACTTGTAAGGGAAATGATAGAAACACAGAGGCTGAATTTTACTGTAGGGACTGTTCCAAGGTTTACTGTGGCAAATGTTCGGAATACCATAACTTTCTTTATCAGAAGCATGTTACTTTGGACAAGAAAAACATCAGTAAGTGGCCAGTTTCAGATGCAACATTTGATGTTCGAGAGCAATGTCAGGTGCACAAGGACAGGAAATTGGAAACATTCTGTGAGGACCACAGTGAGCTGATGTGCGCAGTCTGTCATGTCTACAGTCATAAGTAAGTTAGTATACTAAGTAATTTATACTCAGTTTAAAAGTGCTGGTATTGAGTGTACAAAGTTTGAAAATTGTTAAATTAAAAAAATACACCCTATTTGAGTTTAAAAAAAAAATAAAGATTGAAGTTGATGATGTCTTAAATGCATTTAAAGGGGACTTCCTTTGCAGAAAATGCAGCCATTTTGTTCTCCTGGCTGATAAAGTGAAAGACCTGCACCAAAAAGGAGAGTTCAAGCAGCTGTCAGCGACTCTAGATACTTTACATGGACAGTTGATTCTGAAGAAAGATGACTCTGAGGAAAGTCTGAAGTCCCTGGAACAAGCCTACAAAACAATTCTGGAAGAAATCATTGCTTTAGGCAAGGCATTCGCTGATTCTTTGGATCAATTGGAGAAGAATACTATCAAAGAGTTAGACACACTACTGGCTAAATTGAGGACATCTATTCAAACTGATAATTCAAACTGCAATGACTCTATCAAAAAGATGACATCTTTTAAAGAAGATTGGCTAAATATTAAAGGCAAAAGTGAAGCTGTCCAAATGATTATGTACAGAAAATGCTTGGAAATGTCTGTCAAGACCAACGCAGTTTTACAAGAAATTACAAAAGAGAATGATATAACACTGAGCTTTACACCTGATCCAATCATACTTCAAACCATGGCCACTCTTTCCGGATTGGGACAAATACTTATCAAAGATAGCAGAGTAACAAAAGAGACAAAACCTGAAGCATGTTGCTCATTATCCAGCAAAAGTAATTCTGAAATTCAAGCCATTGAAACCAACAACCAAGACCTGGATACCAGTCCAGTATCAGGAACACCCAGACAAGCTAAAGTTGCGGACCAAACAAGTGCTCTTAACAAGCTAGACACAATTTCCAATCAAGTATCAGTACCCCCTAAACAAGGTGACATTACAAACCAAGCAACTGCTGTTAACAAGTCAGACTATGTGTCCAATCCAATTTCCAATTCACCTACACAGTCCGACAATACAAGTGCTTTGAACAAGCTAGACAGGATGCCTCATACAGTGACATCAAGTTCATCAACCCAGTTGGTCCAAGGATATCAATCAAGTGCATTTGAGAAGGCTGATCCAAACCAAGTCATCAGAGTGAAGAGTAATAAGACCTATAATGTGAAGATAGAGAAGGATTCTGCATTAAGCTGTTCTATATCAGGTATCTGTGAGACAGCTAATGGAAAACTCCTCATTACAGACTGGCGCAACTTAAAAGTTAAGCTGCTTGATCAGACCTACAAAGTGGTGGCCCACTTTTACTTGCCTGAAAAACCAATGTCCATTTGCAGCATCGACTCAAGACTGGTGGCTGTTTCTATGGGTATCAAAGAGATCATTTTCATCAGAGTGACCAAGCTTAAGCTAGTAAAGGACACGACTATGAAATTAAAACATTTATGCTATAGTATTGCCCATCACCAAGGCAATCTGTTCATTACAACAAACACAGCCCTTTTCCAATACACTGTGGATGGACGACTTGTGAGCAAGCTGTATGAAGATACAAGCTTTGAAAAGACAGGTAATTCTTACTACATTGTATATATATTCATTCTGCATGTCCATACTGAGAAGACCAATCTTTCTTAACAATACAGTTATACTTCATGTCCATACTACTAAGAAGAATTATTCTACTATAATTGAAATTAAGAAGCAATCAATTTCCTATTATCTTAAAAGAAACA
Source organism: Dreissena polymorpha (assembly GCF_020536995.1). NCBI lineage: Eukaryota > Metazoa > Mollusca > Bivalvia > Myida > Dreissenidae > Dreissena > Dreissena polymorpha. The sequence continues at coordinate 56,697,273 of NC_068360.1, read as the reverse complement.
AATGTGTAAATAATAACATGAACATATGTAACAAAGTCTTAATATGTAGTTTTTGTGCATTTCAAAAAAATAACTATTCATATAAAAAAGTATATTCCCACATTTTTTTCATGAATACATGACTTTGTAATAATACAGGCAAAAGAAAGCCACTCTACGGCGGGCGTTGACCGCTGATACAAATCTTTTTTTACATACATATAGTCCTACCTATGCAAATGTTTTCTGCCTGCTTCATTTATTATTGCGATGATATATCCCTAAACTTTTAAGCAAAATAAACATATTGACAAATGCTTTATTAAATGTATTAATACCTCATGAAAAATATAAAAATGACATAATTATTTTGTTTAAAATTGTCATCAATATTTGCAAATTATATACTTTCCTTGACAAAAAATATGTTTTTTAACATCCTTTTTTATTGCTTCCTGTTTCTGTTTCCCAATCTTAAGTGGGTGTAAGGCATAAAATAAACTTGTTCATTACAAGGCTGAAGCAATCATAACTTTTTCCAAAATAAATTTTACTAAATATAACAATTCTGTTATGTATTGTATATATTCCGATTAGTTTCAAATTCATTACCTTCTATAAATTTGATATCTTATTGTTATGATTATCTTCATAAATCAATCAATACTTATTAAAAAAGTTTGATTCGTTCAAAACATTAAACAAATGCCTAAAATTGTCCTCAAATGACATCAGCCGAAACTATAGGTTTGTAAATTTATTCGTACTCTATTTTATGTTGCTATGTACAAACGTCATAATTCCAAGATGTCAGACAATGGAAAAAAAGAATTCAAGATTCTAGGCAAAAATAATACGTACAATCAACGCATATCATATACATGTAATATGCATGGATTAATGAAAAGCATATGTCCTTCAACTATTGAGAATATGATTAAGATATGAAAAACACTAATTTGTAATAGAAATGTATGGAATTGTGTATACTGTCACGACTCTGACTTTTGTGAAAGTAAATATCTTCGGAAGCGGTAGCGAATCGTGTCAAGATAAATTTCTTTTAGTTAAGAAGTGAAAAATAAACACTTTTTATAAATTTTGTCAAACGTATCATTTATTATTTTCATCATATCACACATTTATGAACATAATACATTTATGTCAATGATAACATTACATGAGAAAAGTAAGAGTTATAAGTTAATAATTATGTTAAAATTCTGCAAGTTTTCTGTTAAAATTCTGTGAGTTTTCTGTTAAAATTCTGCAAGTTTTCTGTTAAAATCCTGCAAATTTTTCTGTTATATTTGTATGTTTATATTTCTTTTTCTTATGAGGTTGTCAATTACAAACCATCAACTTTCAAAGCCTTTGTCTTTCTTTTATTCTCATATTCTTGCGTTATCACCTACCGACCCAACCGTTCTGGTTAGAGTGATTCAAACTCAGAACTCACGGCCTTTTATACTCTCAGAAATTATGTTACTGCAGAATTCTGCTAAGTATTAGAATGTCATTACGTGAACAGCAGAAGACTGACAGAATCACCAATAACTTTGGATTGTTCAATGAAAAATATAACATTTCAATATGTACTAACAATATAATATATACTACTACATAAATTACCTGCATATTTGCTATTTTAAATGCAAATACTATTTTAAAATAATAAAAATTGATGCAGTATAAAAACAGTTTACAGCAGACCGTTTACGTAATAGTGACGTCATTCTCAGCTACAATGCCACCTAGGGTTAAATAACACTAAGTGAACATGTGTACAATAACTTTACAAGAATCTGGATTTAAACTCCAACAATCGCGTAGCTGGTAATCCAGGTAAATTTTCAAGTCTGTTATTATTAGAGTCTCATACAATACTATAGCTTAACTGCAGACAGTATTCGAAACATAGGTTAAATATCAAACAGTAAATAAACATTACCCCACCCACTAAGGTTTACATGTGTTACAATACTCAGATTCACATGCATATTCTGCTTAATTATGCGTGTCTATCTGTACAGATAACTGTAACAGCATTTAAGAGAAAGACAAGATAATGAAAGGTTAAAACATTTGATATGTGTTAATATTTCCCCCTAAACTGCCACTAACGCAATATCATGTTTCCATATACAACACCTCAACTTCACTGCTTTCAATACCACAATTGGCACCTGCGCAGTGAGTCCAAATGGAGCGAGGATATATGTGACTAACCAGGTCAGCAAACAGCTTGTAACACTGTCCAGGGATGGCACAGTGATCTCCACACTGTCTGTCCCTGCACTGAGTTGGCTATACGGACCTGTCTCACAAAGCCTCCATGTGACAGACACAGGACAAGTTCTGGTATGTGAAGACGGGTCAGACACAATCATCCAGGTGGACAAAGATGGGAGACAGAGACTGGCAGAGGTGGTCATAGGGAAGGATGGTGTGATTGAACCAACATGTGTCTACTACAGTAAACATACAGGAATTCTAGTTGTGGGAATGTCGGGGTAATAATTGCATTTTGGTGCTCAGCACACGCTGAATCTTTGAATAGTTGATATCAAATTATTTAAATATACATGGAATACATTTAAAACAGAACATATTCAAGCAATGAAAATATGTAAATAGTTCCCATGAAAAACCAATTTTTCCATGACCATATCAAAGTAAGTCAAAATATGCTCATATACTTATAAGTTAAACAGAAAATGTATTTGATAGGATTGCATTAATATCTACATTTATCTACTATTAATTTCTTTGAAAGAATGAGTTTATGTGATACTTGTTATAAATACTATTTATACTATTACTAAGTTTTGTTCGTTTTGCATGATTGCAATGTAAGTAATGTACTGTTATGAATATTAAATAAATGAGTCAATGAGTTATGTATTGTTTTAACTTTTTTATGAGCATGATCAAATATATAAATTGTTGTCCAAAAAGAAATACTCAGGTGCTCACCTAAGACCAGAGGGAACTAGACTATTCTGAGAAGGCAGAGTTCAGAATAATACAAGAAACATAAATATTTAATTTCTAGACACATTTTTTTTTCAAACACGGCCGAGATATCAGTAGATATTAAGGATGCTAGAGGTTAACCAGAATTCTACTGAAACAATCAGTTGTCTTGTAACATAGTTTGGAAAAGGTTACCCTGATTTGTTTATCATGCTTTTTTCAAGGCATTAATAGTAAGATTGTATTTTTCGCGCTGACATACTGCCACCTAAAGCTAGTGTTTGGTTAGAACTATATGCCACGCTTACAACGGTAATAAATAACGTGTCAACAAACGCAGTAATTAAGCAATAAATCAGTATCTTTGTGGTTACAAACAGGGTGCATGTTTTGATAATTGGCACTATTGTTTTGTTTTACTCGCGCAAATTTAACTTGCGAACTGTGGGGGGTTTGGGCTATAAGTGTAGACGTTATTGACACATTTTATATAAAACTTGCAACAAAAATATGTTAAGACTTTGGAAAACTTATTTTGATCTTTTTATAACTTATATCCAACACTGATTGCTCGCAAAAATAAAGTGTAAATACATGTAAGTAACAATGTTATCAATATAAGCATTTGTTGTGAAAATCTTGACCTGTTAACGTCATGATATTTGTTTCATCAGAAGTGTTTATTTGTAGTTGCAATAAAAGACAACAATTAAACAGTTATTAATTATCTTTTAATTTAGTATTTATGTAACTGTTTGAATTGCGGAATCAACAAATAAACAGAACATTGTTGTGAGCTATATGACACAAGCGTAACAACCAAAAATTCAAATAATTATACTGAAATGGAACAATTTGTAGTTCTTATAATGTTTTACTCACATGCTTTTACACAGGACAAAATAAACTCAAAATGTAACATACATTTACACAAAGAAATAAAATATTATTTTATCACATGCTATACCCTGTTTCCCATGTAATACAACCATTACATATTTTTGTATATTACACATGTGTAATACAGCATTTTTAAGCGTTTTCATAGGCTTAGTTTTCGTTTATTGACCAATCGCATTTTGTTATTTTGCTGAAATGACGATGCGACGTCAAATGACGTCACGAAATGTAAACAACATTCGGGATTTATCATTATGTTTGCGTAAATATTTATTCAATTTCCTCATTTAAAAGCATGTGATAAAAAAGATCTGGCACTCGTCATATCATACCATATTTTATTAAACTCGTCCAGGAAATTCGTTAGTAAGCTCGCCAAAGGCTCGCTTACTAACAAAATTTCTGAACTCGTTTAATAAAATATGGTATGATATGACAACTCGTGCCAGATCCTATATATATTACATTTTGATTAAGAAACAGGTATGGCAGTTTCAGGGTGCAGAATCAGGGTATTACACAAGGGCTGGACAGAATCTTTACACACCGTTCAGAACTTTTTCAAATATCTCAAGTTATTGAAATACATTGGCAAAAAACTTTAGTGAATAAAAGACAGTTTTTCTTGCAGTTTGTGCCAATATCTTATGGTAAAAGAATCAATCCTTGAATAGGTCTGAAATTGGTGACAAAATTTCACGTTGTGGGAAACATTACCTTGCAGTACACATGGACTTTTTGAACAAGAACACAGGCTTATTAAATAAAGTAATTCTGATGTACATGTATTATGCAGGTTATTAAACAACCAACTTGGACTTTGATGAAAACCGTATTTTCCAATATTTCAACAGCCAGTACTAAACAATTTTTAGGAAAGCACTTGGATTAGGTAACATGAGCCTGGTTCTGGGAAAACTGGATGTAATGCATGTGTGTAAAGTGTCAACCCAGATTAGCCTGTGTAGTCCATACTTTTATGGATTTTTTCATTTGAAGACAGGCTTTTTTAAATAAAAATCCAGTTTAGTCAAAAAGTTTTGTCCCTAATTTGCCTGTGTGGACTGCACAGGCTAATCTGGGATGACACTTTGCGCACATGCATTAAGCCCTTTTTTCCCAGAATGAGGATCATATACAGCAAAGTTTGTGCTATGATTCATTCTCATATTAACAGCTGCCCGTGAATCATCCTCATAGGTCTAAAGCAACCATTACACACAAAAATATCGCCCTAATGTAGATTGAAAGACTTGGCAATCAGTCTTTTGACCTATGACTACTTCATTTGACTTTGACATTCAGGTAGCCATCTGTTTCTTAACTTACTGTCCCATATCAGTTAACTAAGTTATTATGCTTAGTTATTTCAGAATCCTTCAATGCATGAATTAGGCACAGTTTTCCCAGAACCAGGCTCAGTAAATATCCCTACCTGTGGCCCCTGCTGGGTCATTCCATCATAGGGGTCACCCACAATTCTCATCTCAGCCATGGCCTTGCAGCGCGCCACAAACTCCTCGTATATGGACTCCTGGACATAGGTTCGAGACCCGGCGCAGCAGTTCTGACCGTGGTTGTTCATGACAGCCGCATGGGCAAACATGGCTGCCTGGTCCACTGCATGAAAACGATGGATAACTGATGAATCAGATCACAGAGCAGGTTAACCTTTTACCGCTGAATGGATAAGTGATAAATCCCAACACAGAGCAGGATAACACTTTAACGCTTACCGGTAGATACAGTATAGATTTTGACATGCTTGTAGTTCCTTAGAAAATCAAATTAAATAAAAGACCTTTCTTAATAGGTTCAAATGCAGCAGACTATATATGGATTATTTTCAATACAGTCCCACATGTAAAAGGAAATAAATTATTGCAGTTAAAAATATTTGCATCAAAGAAATATTGCTATTGAGAATCAACATTAAATGAGTTGAAGTGTAACCTAATTCTTTCTTCAGCCTCAAAAAGACTATGGAAATGAAACAGAAGGAAGCAAGTAGATGTGTGTGTCAGAAACACAATGACCCCTTCAGCGCCGCTTTGAAGCCATATATTTGACCTTTAACCTTGAAGGATGACCTTGACCTTTCACCACTCAAAATGTGCAGCTCCATGAGATACACATGCATTCCAAATATCAAGTTGCTATCTTCAATATTGCCAAATATCAAGTTGCTATCTTCAATATTGCAAAAGTTATGACCAATGTTAAAGTTTTTAGACGGATGGACAGACGCCATATATTTGACCTTTGACCTTGAAGGACGACCTTCACCTTTCACCACTCAAAATGTGCAGGTCCATGAGATACACATGCATGCAAAATATCAAGTTGCTATCTTCAATATTACAAAAGTGATGACCAATGTTAAAGGTTTTGGACAAACGAACAGACTGACTGACGGACAGTTCAAAAACTATATGCTACCCTTCAGAGGAATAAAAAATGTTAAGATACAAAATTTAAAATACTGCAAAGTCAAAAATGTTAAGACTGCAGAAATTACAATAATGGTATAAAATTAATTAAGAATGGTATTGATCATTAAGACTATTTGTATAATGCGAAAATTTAACTAAAACTAATACATGTGGAAAGTATGCTAACAAAAATTAATGTGGACATCCAAATAAAACAAATCAATAAGGACATGCAACAAAAACATTACAAAAGAAATTTTAACAAAAACAAGTGAATGTTCAATTATACTAAAGCTTACGAATGTGGGCATAAAACTAAAACAAAAGAATGCAAAAAGTAAATGAAAACAAGTCAGTGGTATTGCACCTTAATAACAAGAGGGCATGAAAGGCCCAAAGTCGCTCACCTGAGATAACAAGATATTATTGGGACAAATCTTCTTACCAAGTTTCATTAAGATCGGAAAATAAATGTGGCCTCTAGAGTGTTAACAAGGTTTCACTATAGCCATATAAGGAATAATGCCCCGCCCCCTTGCGGCCATGTTTTTCAACCAACTGGCATCATTTTGGAACTCATCCAAGATATTATTGGGATAAATCTTCTGACCAAGTTTCATGAAGATTGGACAATAAATGTGGCCTCTAGATTGTTAACAAGATTTTACTATAGCCATATATAGCCATATAAGGAAAAATGCCCCGCCCCATGGCAGACATGTTTTTTAAGCAAAGGTTACCATTTTTTAAATCATCTAAGATATCATTGAGGCAAATCTTCTGAGCAAATTTCATGAAGATCGGAATATAATGTGGCCTCTAGAGAGTTAACAAGGTTTTACTATAGCCATATAAGGGAAAATGCCCCGTCCCCTGGCAGCCATGTTTTTCAACCAACCAACATCATTTTCAAACTCGTCCAAGATATTATTGGGATGAATCTTCTGACCAAGTTTCATGAAGATCGGACAATAAATGTGGCCTCTTGAGAGTTAACAAGATTTTATTATAGCCATATATAGCCATATCAGGAAAAATTCCCCGCCCCTTGGCAGCCATGTTTTTCAAGCAAACGTTACAATTTTCGAACTCATCCAAGATATCATTGAGAGCAATCTTCTGAAGATTGGACAATAAATGTGGCCTCTAGAGTGTTAACAAGGTTTTACTATAGACATTTAAGGAAAAATGCCCCGCCCCCTGGCGGCCATGTTTTTCAACCAACCAGCATCATTTTCGATCTCGTCCAAGATATTATTAGGATGAATCTTCTGACCAAGTTTCATGAAGATCGGACAATAAATGTGGCCTATAGAGAGTTAACAAGATTTTTCTATAGCCATAAAAAGCCATATAAGGAAATATGCCCCGCCCCTTGGCGGCCATGTTTTTCAAGAAAACATTACCATTTTCGAACTCATCCAAGATATCATTGAAACCAATCTTCTGACCAAATTTCATGGAGATTGGACAATATATGTGGCCTCTAGAGTGTTAACAAGGTTTTACTATAGCCATATAAGGAAAAATGCCCCTCCCCCTGGCAGCCATGTTTTTCAACCAAATGGCATCATTTTAGAACTCGTCCAAGATATTATTGGGATGAATCTTCTGACCAAATTCCATGAAGATTGGACTATAAATGTGGCCTCTTGAGTGTTAACAAGGTTTTACTATAGCCATATAAGGAAAAATGCCCCGCCCCCTGGGGGCCATGTTTTTCAACCAACCGGCATCATTTTCAAACTTGTCCAAGATATCATTGGGATGAGTCTTCTGACCAAGTTTTATGAGGATCGGACAATAAATGTGGCCTCTAGAGAGTTAACAAGATTTTCCTATAGCCATATTTAACCATATAAGAAACAAGAGCACCGCCTTACGGGTGCAGACCGCTCATCTATTTTCTTTTTAAAGGTGAAGGGACTCTCAAGTATAGTGTGAGTGTGTGGTGGTCATTTGTGAGATGATCTTAAAAAAAAAAAAATTTAGGGGGGGGGGGGAATTCGGGGGGGGGGGGGGGGGGGAGAGGGTATTCTTGGGTGCGATGGTTGGACGGTATTTAAAACATAAAATAATAAAAATAAATATTTTTGTTTTTAACCGTTTCAAACCAAAAAAAAATGAGGGGGTGGGGTGGGGGGGGGGGGGTATAGTATAGTGTGAGGGTGTGGTGGTCATTTGTGAGATGATCTTAAAAAAAAAAAAAAATAGGGGGGGGGGGGATTCGGGGGGGGGGGGGATTCGGGGGGGGGGGTATAGTATAGTGTGAGGGTGTGGTGGTCATTTGTGAGATGATCTTTAAAAAAAATATTAGGGGGGGGGGAGGGGATTCAGGGGGGGGGGGGGGGGGGTATAGTATAGTGTGAGGGTGTGGTGGTCATTTGTGAGATGATCTCATAAAAAAATTAGGGGGGGATTCCGGGGGGGGGGGGGATTTGGGAGGGGGGAAGGGGGAGGGCACGGGGGATGGTTTGGGTGGAGTCTATTGTGGTATGTCAGGTAAGAGTAGTTTTGTCAAAAAGTTATGGCATTTTTAGCAAAATTAAATAATTTGACCTTGAGAGTCAAGGTCATTCAAAGGTCAAGGTAAAATTCAACTTGCCAGGTACAGTAACCTCATGATAGCATGAAAGTATTTGAAGTTTGAAAGCAATAGCCTTGATACTTTAGAAGTAAAGTGGATCGAAACACAAAATTTAACCATATATTCAGAGTTACTTAGTCAAAAAAGGGCCATAATTCCGTAAAAATGACAACCAGAGTTATGCAACTTGTCCTTTTACTGTACCCTTATGATAGTTTGCGAGTGTTCCAAGTATGAAAGCAATATCTATGATAGTTTAGGGGTAAAGTGGACCAAAACACAAAAATTAACCAAATTTTCAATTTTCTAAGTATAAAGGGCCCATAATTCCGTCCAAATGCCAGTCAGAGTTACATAACTTTGCCTGCACAGTCCTCTTATGATAGTTAATAAGTGTTGCAAGTATGAAAGCAATAGCTTTGATACTGTAGGAATAAAGTGGACATAAACACAAAACTTAACCAAATTTTCAATTTTCTAAGTATAAAAAGGGCACATAATTCTGTCAAAATGCCAGTCAGAGTTACATTACTTTGCCTGCACAGTCCCCTTATGATAGTTAGTAAGTGTTGCAAGTATGAAAGCAATAGCTTTGATACTTAAGGAATAAAATGGACCTAAACACAAAACTTAACCAAAATTTTCAAATTTCTAAGTATAAAAAGGGCACATAATTCTGTCAAAATGCACGCCAGAGTTATCTAACTTTGCCTGCCCAGTCCCCTCATGATAGTAAGTAAGTGTACCAAGTTTGAATGCAATAGCATTGATACTTTCTGAGAAAAGTGGACCTAAACGCAAAACTTAACCGGACGCCAACGCCGACTCCGACGCCAAGGTGATGACAATAGCTCATAATTTTTTTCAAAAAATAGATGAGCTAAAAATGCCCTGCCCCTTGGCAGCCATGTTTTTCAAGCAAACGTTACCTTTTTCGAGCTCATCCAAGATATCATTGAAACCAATCTTCTGACCAAATTTCATGAAGATTGGACAATAAATGTGGCCTCTAGAAAGTGAACAAGGCAAATGTTGATTTCGCACAACGGACAACACACAACACACGACGGACAAAAGGCGATCACAAAAGCTCACCATGAGCACGTTGTGCTCAGGTGAGCTTAAAAATGGTCATGTAACTTAATAAAGACAATAATATGAAATGCAATTTAAATTAGAGAATCTGGAAATCTAACTTAAAATATTATTTTTTGAAAATTAAGTTTAAAGTTAACAAGCAAATTTGTTGAATTGATACCCCCGCCAAATTTTTTTTCTTTATGGATGGGTGCAAATCCCTTGATATACAGTATAATCATAAAAAATAATTAAGTGCAGGGTTATTTTTTATGCATTGCAATTCTCCTCATTGATATATATATACACCTAAGAGGTTTCATGTCACAATCTTGTAGCGTATCTGAGATTTAGCCTTGAAAAGCGCCATCATACAAAAACAACAAAGGGCAATAACTCTTAGTTCAGAACGTGTAGGGTTATGGTTATTGTGCATTGCATTTGTTCTCATTGATTTCTATAGTTTTATGTTGATATGTTGTAAAGCCCTGAAAAGTTCCATCATACAAAACAACAACAGGCAATAACTCTTTTTTAAGAAAGTGAAGGATTATGGTTCTTAGGCATGGCACTTCTCCTCATTAATATCAATACACCCATAAAGTTTCATGTTGAAGTCTTGCATGGTACAGGGCTCAACATTAACCTAAAAACCAACTTGCCCTGCCAGGCAAGTACTTAAAAAATCTACTTGCCCTGAACATAAAGACACTTGCCCAAACATGATATATCACATTAACGGTAAAGCTCTTATTTTTTTATTAAAGATCATTATTAAACACCACAAAACCTTTTTTTTATTTTTGAAAATTTAACAAAATGATTACAGCAATTAAAGTCTAAATTACATTGTAAATGCTCTTTGTTCATTTTTGCACTTGCCCAGGCGGACAACTAGATTATAAAATAACTTGCCCGGACCCAACTTTTACTTGCCAGGGGCAATAGGACAACCATTAATGTTGAGCCCTGATGGTATCTGAGATATAGCCCTGGAAAGTTACATCAAATAAAAAAACAAAGGGCAGTAACTCTTATTAAAGTAAGTATAGGGTTATGGTTCTTGAGCATGACAATTCCATCATTGAAATCTATAGTTTTGTGACAGACAACACCAATTCTATATCCCTCTGCCTTTGAAGGAGATAAAAAAGCAAAACTGTTGACATCAAACTATGATTGAGGCAATCTGCTATCTGTTTTTTCACACTTCAAGAAATCATTTTGTTTCTTCTGCCAAATTTTGGGCAACAATTCTGCCATATTCTCAAAAATTAATACAAAATGTTTTATTAAATAAATAAATCTCAATATTTTGTTAATCCCCCTTTCCAACTCTATAAGTTGAACCTAAACAGTCTTATTTTGAAAACACTTTTATCCTTAACTTTAAAGTATTTGTAAACAAAAACAAAAACAAAACCCATTTCCAAATCTTTACGAAAACTACGCAATTTTTCCAAATCCAATGACCAGTCCCTTTCCAAAATATGGTGAAATAAACTTATAAGAAGAACATCTTACAGTCACAATCCTCCAGTATGATGAAGGGACTCTTTCCTCCCAGCTCCAGTGACACTCTCTTCAGGTTGGTGCGACCCGCGGCCTGCATGATCAGATGACCAACCTGGAGTAGGGTGGGGGGCAGAAAACCAGATGTTAGTGGAATGTAACCTACATAGCAGCCATTACAGTTTGGAGCTTTAGTTTATGTTATCTCAGAGAAAATTGATTAATATAAGTGAGTAGTGTTCACCATTTTTAAAGTCTGACATGATGTGTAAAGACATAGTTATACAAGGGACAAAATTGTCACAAAACCATGTTTTCATTGTGAAAAAAAATCTGACAAGACAACTCAAACTGAACTTTTGAAATAAACAAACAAAATTAACCCCCTTTGTAAGTTTGTTTTAAAATAAATCTATTTTTAGTCGTGGCGACCTTGACATTGGAGATATTGACGCGATTCTTTCGTGCGACACACCGTCCCATGATGGTGAACAAATGTGCCAAATGATTTTAAAATCTCATAATGAATGACATAGTTATAGCCCAGACAAGCTCATTTATGGCTATTTTATACCTTTGAACTCAAAGTGTGACCTTGACCTTGGAGATATTGACGTATTTTTTTCGCGCGACACACCGTCTAATGATGGTTAACAAATGTGCCAAATGATTTTAAAATCTCACAATGAACGACAAAGTTATGGCCCAGACAAGCTTGTTCCGCCCGCCCGCCAGCCAGCCAGCCCGCCCGCATTCGCCAATCTAATAACCAGTTTTTTCCTTCGGAAAACCTGGTTAAAAATTAAAACTAAATTAAATACTGGCAATTTATGCCATTTTTTTTAATGTTTAAACTAAAGCTTACGTTTAGCAGTAAGTTGATCTTATCTAAAGGTTACTGCAAACCAAATAAAAACACAAAATATTCACTTCAAAAGCAAATTTAAGAAATTATTTACTGCAGAGTATGCTACTAAGAATTGAACCAAGAAAATTTTACATCTGTGACCAATACTCACAAGATGCAAATGTGCTTAAAGTGTTATCCTAGATTAACCTCTGCAGTTGCACAGGCTAATCAGGAAGGACACTATTCCCCTTTATAAAAAAAATCAATGGAAGTCTCTTCTAAATCAAAATACAGTCTAAGTGATATCCTTGATAAGATGTGTAGACTGCAAAGGCTAATGAAGGACAACATTTTAAGTATTATGCATTAAGCTCCATTTTTCCTGATTGAGGCTAAAATGATTTCCCAAAGTATAGTATTCAAATTTGAGCCACTATTATTTCATACATGTGACCAGTAGCCACAAGATACCCTTGTACCTCTGTAGATCCGGTAAAGGCCACCTTGTTGATGTCCATGTGTTCTGCAATGGCCGCCCCGGCAGTGGGACCATACCCGGGCAAAATGTTCACCACACCAGGGGGAAATCCAGCCTTGGGGATGGCAAAAAATCATGCATAAAATACTTGCATCTTGCTCTATGCTAATTGGGTTTGATGCATGCGCTCAAAGTGTAGTCTCAGATTAGCCGGTGCAGTCCGCACAGGCTTATCCTGGACAACACTTTCCAGCAAAACTTGATTTTTACTAAGAAAAGACTTTATTTCAATTTAAAAAGCCTTAAGAGTGGAAAGTGTCGTACTTGATAAGCCTGTTCAGACTGCATAGGCTTACATGAGCCTATACTTACTTACATACATACTTTAAGCACAAGCAATAAACCCCATTTCCCACAGCATGGCTCACTTATATGTTAGCACATTTATTCTTTGCTAGTTTTTCATTCTGAATCTTGTTTTTGGTTATTCATTTTGTAGACTTATTAACTTCTTTAACTGCAATGGCATCAATTACAGACAGAGTACTTTACTTTTTGACAAACGAGAACAGAGACAGCATATTGCTTTAAAATGATTTCTCCAATTGAAAATCACAAGATAAGTATTTTATATGCTTAATGTATGATGAGAACTTTTGTTTTTAGATGTAAAAATTTGCTTTTTTCACCATTTAACCCGTTACCACTACAAATGAGTCAAAATACGTATCTAAGTGGTAAAGGGGTTAACTGAGGTGTAACCTCTTAGACAATACCTCTTTGATCAGTGATGCAATGTAGAGGGCGGTCAGGGGGGTTTGTTCAGCAGGTTTTACCACCACGGTACAGCCACATGCCAACGTCGGGCCAAGTTTCCATGCCAACATTTGCACCGGGTAGTTCCACTGTCAGACATTGGAATATTCAACCATTTGTGCATATGAACCTTGTTCTGGAAAATATGTGGCTTAACGAATGTGTGTAGTGTCCTCCTAGATCAGCCTGTGCAGTCCACAAAGGCTTAGCTGCGACAACACTTTCTGCTTGTATGGATTCTTTGTCATAAAGAAGTCTCTTTTAAACAAAAATCCTGTGTAGGCGAAAAGTGTTGTCCCTAATTAGCATGTGATGACTGCATAGGCAAATCTGGGACAACAATCTATGCATAGCATTAAGCCCAGTTTTTCCACGAGACTCAAATTAAGAATAACAGCTGTGTCAAGCATTACGTTAAATTTTACTAAGCATTATTAGAGAACAGAATCTTTTAAACAAATAAACTAAGGCAGTTGTGACTGACTCTCTTTAATTGCAGAACTCTAAATTATCATCATTGTCCGCTTGTCCAGAAAAAAGACTGGGCAGAGCATTACTGGTACTGAACAAACAAGGCACAGTGTTAATTTCTGATACATCCCATAATCAACAAGTACTTTTTTCACATTCTATGTTTACTAATTGTAATTGTTTTAACATAGTGTGCTAACTAACTGTAGTAGTTTTCAGTGAATATTGTTATGAACACTACATTGTTGTTCTGATTAATATAATTAATGCTATTGTTCTCTTTGACGGGTCGTTACTTAAGTACTTGTTCTGACCGGATTATCGTGAAAGCTCAAAAACTTGTAATGTCGAGATATGAATTGACATATTACAGAGGAGATTTTATCGCTAGCATGATAAAGAATGCAAAAGTTACCAGGTAAGTTATATATAAATACAATTACTGGAATTATGGCTCCACAAACTCCCACAGGCTCATGTCTGGTAAAAGTGAAGTATGATCCATCTAGAAATTGAACAATACAAAATCAAATCATGAGTTCGCTCTGACTTGGACATGCGGATTAATGCATGTGTCAAAAGCATTGTCTAAAATAAGCCTTGCAGTTTGCACCGGCTTATCAAGGGCAGCCCTTTAACCTAGACTGGATTTGTATATTCCTTTAAAAAAATTAATCCATAAAAGCGGAAAGTGTCATCCCTGATTAGTGGAACTTCACAGGCGATTCTGGGACAACACTTTACACACATGAATTGTTAACCCTTTCAGTGCGAGAACCAAATTTTGAAGGCCTGTGCAAACAGTTTGGATCCAGATGAGACGCCACAGAACGTGGCGTCTCATCAGGATCCAAACTGTTTGCTATTCTGATAGTATTCTTTAACAAAAACTCAAAGAAAATGCTAACTTTCGAAATTTAGCAGACAACATTTTAGCAGACGACAAATTTCCCAGCATGCAACACTTTACACACATGAATTAAACCTCATTTTCCAAGAGCAAGGCTCATATCTATAAAGCAGTTGTTCAACTTAAGATTATTTTGACCCATGACTGTAAACATTCGTAAGCTCCATGTCAAAATAAAAACAAATAGAAACCTAAGCTCATTTTAATTGGAAAAGATTTTACAATAAGACTCATTTTTTAATTGAGACGTGGTTTTTTTTCCTTTAAAATAGAATAAAGCCATACATTAGAAACATGCTTTTCATCTAACCCTTTCTTTCTAAGCAGTAAGTATGGTGCCCTTTGTCAGCTTTTAAAGAAAAAAAAACGGTAATGCGGTGCTGATGATTTTTGGCAAATGCCCAATCTCAAAAAGTTAATATTTTCTCCAAAAGACTGCATAAAATACCCAATTGAAGGATTAAAAAAATTAATAAATAAAACTATCTTTTATACATTTTTTTTTTAGTTCATTTCTTATAATGCCCTATGATCTGAATCTTAGTAAATATAAAATTGAACACACTTTATTCTAAATTTTAAATCATGCATAGCAAAAGAAAAAACCAAAACAACTTCCCATTTAAGTCAAAATGATGTGGTTTTTCCGATTGCAAAGGGCCCCAGCCAGGCATCCATTCCAAAACTGGTGAAAAAAAAATGGTAATGATACTTGCCGACTGGAATTGTCTGCCCGTGGATCTTATCACACCAGCCTGCGTAGTACTCTATGTTCTCAGTTGCAGCAATTATGTCTTCCCTTGCATCCAGGTACGGCTTGCCATTGTCCAGGGTCTCAAGGCTCTGTAAACATAGGACAATAAAACGAGTTAAATAATTTGAGCCTCTTTCTGGGAAATCTGGGCTTAAAGGGTGTGCGTAAAGTGCCGTACAAGATAAGCCTGTGCATTATGCACAGGCCAACCAGGGACAACAATTAACACATATATGGTATTTTTGTGTTTGAAAGAAGTCTCTTCTTAGCAAATATCCAGTATATGCAAAACATGTCGTCCCTGATAAGCCTGTGCTGTCTGCACAGGCTTATCTGGATAGAAACTTTAGTACATTAATTAAGCCCAATTTTTCCACAACGAAACTCGATTATACGTTATAATACATGGCTTGAGGGGAGAAAGAAAGTAAGCTTTTGTGTTTGAAGTAAAGTTAAAGCAACACATATCAGTTTTTATATAAGTAGTCCGTAGTCTAGATCCAGATGTAAAATTTGTTTTTGGCATGTACATTATGTTCAAACTGATACAAAGACCAGTATGATTTGTCCGTTTCTAAAAACTGGGGATTCTTCCTGGAAAAACATTATTTTAATACATATGGATGAAGAAAATGAAATCAAGCCTCATTAATTTAAAACTTCCGGAAAATATTATGATCAATTTATCCTTTAACAAAAAAATAACAACTGTTTGAACTTTGGTAAAATGTTTAAACAATGTACTTGAACTCGTTACAGGTTCAAACTAATTTTTAACAATGAGCATTAAAAAACAATAAACAAATTATAAGCACTTACAGCGATATATGTGATATTTTCTCTCATTAGTCTTGCAAGCTTGTTCATGAGTTGTCCTCTCTTGGACGCGTCCAGTTTCCTCCAGGGGGAGCCACGCCGAAATGCAGCACGGGCAGCTTTCACAGCAAGATCAACATCCGCCTAAACAGAACAATATAACCATGTTCTGGGAATACTGTGCCTAACCCTTTGCATGCTGGGAAATTTGTCGTCTGCTAAAATGTCGTCTGCAGAAATTCTAAAATTAGCATTTTCTTCGATTTTTTTCCCAAGAATACTATCAGAATAGCAAACAGTTTGGATCCTGATGAGACGCCACGTCCTGTGGTTCCCGCACTGAAAGAGCTAATGCAATACTTTATGCTTTCATAAACAAGATATGTGTTTGTCAGAAACACTATGTCCCCTTTTGCGCCGCTTTGAAGCTATATATTTGACCTTTGACCTTGAAGGATGACCTTGACCTTTCACCACTCAAAATGTGCAGCTCCATGAGATACACATGCATGTCACATATCAAGTTGCTATCTTCAATATTGCAAAAGTATTCATTAAATGAGCAATTTTGACCCATATATTTGACCTTTGACCTTGATGGATGACCTTGACCTTTCACCACTCAAAATGTGCAGCACCATGAGATACACATGCATGCCAAATATCAAGTTGCTATCTTGAATATTGCAAAAGTTATTGCAAATGTTAAAGTTGGGGAAAACAAACAAACAAACACACAAACCAACAGACAGGGCAAAAACAATATGTCCCCCACTATAGTGGTGGGTGGGGCATAAAAATAATTTAGATGAAGTCTTTTCTTTAAAAAAATCCAGCTTAGGCAGAAAGTTTCATCCCTTATTAGCCTGTGCAGACTCATCTGGGATGCCACTTTACGCAAGTAAATTAAGCCAATTTATACTAGAACGAGGCTAAATTGTCTACACTTTTATCTAGGAAATATAGGGTAAATTTTGCATTAAACCAGACCCGTCTTCAAAAATGTTAAATATACCATCTAGATCAGTGATTCTTGACCTATAATATCGTATTGGTTAACGCCTTTTTGCAGCAGATTTTATAGCTGTTATTCGGTCACATTCCCAAGTGCATGTATCTTTCTTCCCATATCCAGTCCTCAAATTCCCAAATGATTGTTTGACTTTCAAATACTTGGAAATATGGCTTTTTTACATTAGTAAAGAAATATGAAGTTGTAATTATCCCTTTTATTAATATTGTAATGTTAAGATTTTATTGTCTTATGTGAGTGTTATCAATAATTATTCTGAAGTAATACATCAAGCAAATATATGGTTCTTCCAAATCTATAGTTAGTTGATGCTTAAATTCCCAAGTTTAGTGGTATAGGTAATATTGTTCCCTAAAATGGTGAGAACAAGCACTGCATAGAAATGCATGCCATTTGTACTCTGCATATCATAACATTTGCTAGTCTGATGCATGTCCCTTTAATGTTAATGTACTAGTATTTCAAACAAAAGGCAACAAAACAAATAAGCCTCATGCTGGGAAAACAGAACTTAATGCAAGTATCTAGAGCATCTTCATAGATTAGCCTGTGCAGTCCACACAAACTAAAGAGGGATGCCACTATCCGCTTTATTGTTCTTTTCTTTCAAAGGAAGTCGCTTGTTAGCCAAATTACCGTTCAGGCATAAAAATTATGTTCCTGATTAGCCTGTGAGGGCTGCACAGGCCAATCTGGGACCACACTTTACGCACTTGAATTCAGACCCATTTTCCCAAAGCGTGACTCAAATCTTAACACACACAAGCGAACCTTGTCTGCCTCCTGCACCTGACATATCTCCTTGCCCGTGCACGGGTTGAGGGTGGGGAAAGTCTTTCCACTCTGGCTGTTTACCCACTCATTGTTGATGAACAACTAAAATACAAACCAATATCCAAAGGTATTGTTTATGACCAACTGAAATACAAACCAATATCCAAACTGATGTTGATGAACAACTGAAATACAAACCATACACACGATCCTTGTTTTGAAATACACGTTATATGCGTTTTATGCATTTTAAAGCGAAATAAATGAAGTACTACATTATCAATTATAAATGCAAACCAATATCCATACTGATGTTTGATGAACAACTGAAATACAAACCAATATCCAAACATATTGTTGATGAACAACTGAAATACAAACCAATATCCAAACATATTGTTGATGAACAACTGATATACAAACAACTACCCAAACTGATGTTTGATTAACAACTGAAATTCAAACCATTCATACACTCCTTGTTTGTATGCTTTTTACAAGGCAAAATAAATGTAGTCATACATTATAAATGTATATAATTTTTATAAGAATATAAATTTAAAAAAAGGAATTACATTGAAGGTTATTATGAATTTAAAATTAAATAAAAATGTTGAAAAAATAATCAAGAAACATGCTGTATTATAGTGTTCATTATTGTCAATAATTGATTGAGATTGATCTGTCTCTTTTAACAGACAGAGCCCTATGATGCTGAAATAATCGTATTATACTGCTTTTTGTAATTATTTTGTAACATCAATAATTTATTGATTTATTGTCAGTTAATCGGTTCACTATCCTTATTAAGCTAGATCCATAAACTCATTTGAGGCAAGACTTGATAAATATTGGAAAAACCAAGAAATTGTTTACAACTTTGAAGCCAAAATCTCAACCGGAAATGAAGAGCTTGAGTTTGAGGCTGAGGGTCTTCTTCAAGAATTCAACTATGGTAAGGTAAGGTTAGGTAATATAGTTATGAGTCATACAAGAAAATATGAAGAAAAAAATAATTTCATTGTTAACTGCATCAGGGCCGCTTTCACTTTTCAGGGTCAAAAATGAGGATGCACCATGTCAAAGAGACACAAAGTAAACCGCAAAAAGCAATTAAAAGACAATGTCATGTCGTTAAAGACTTATACAAACACTCACCTGAGTATATTTGATTTCTGGACATAGTATTGGGTCGCCCATTTTCATTCAAACAGGTGAATACTTAATCGATATATTTCCCGGTGTCTTACAACAACAACTGCAATGCACGGGTCAATGTCATTACTGTACGGTGTCGTTGTTTTCTTATCTCTTATGTGCAGAGTTACATCCCTTGAAACAATGGCGTGTCTCGGGGAAGAATTTACGAAGAAATCTGATCTTATCTAATATAATCGAGGCAAAGGTATGTTCCATACAATTCATTTAATAGTCATGTCAGCTATTCTGTTAAGTGCAATAGAAATGCCCACACGCGTTTGATTTTACAAGCTTATTTTTATGTGTTCCAAATTTCAATGTTCCAACGTTATCAGTTTGTTTAAAACTTCCTGTTCGAAGATTTAGTGATCAATAATTGTCAATATCCCTTTCATGGCCATGGATACACTCATACAGTAATTGTTTTCATATGTATTTTTTATTCCAAAATTTTATGTGTAAATGGCATTCCGGTCTTTAACTGTACATATAAAATACATCCATTTAAGTCCTGTACTTTCGTTTTCATATTGATTTTCGTTTACGAAATAATTGGCAGAATGCCAGGTCATTAGAACATTATATTTTAGTTTAATAAAAAGGATAAACTGCATAAGTTGATTTTTGTACATAGACTGTTTAAATTCTGCTCAAATTTCGGGCTATAACCTTCCCATGTGATAAGGTAGGACCTCCCCATATACAGGGGACAAAACTACCACTCGTCCGCTTGTATTGACAAGTAAAATCTCGAAAGGACCAGTGAATTTCCCTAAAGCTCTCGTCCTACAGGATGAGTGAGAAAAGCTGATGTTAAAATATGTATTTTCTGAAGAGTAAGACTTGTTTTCATTAAATAAAATCATTTTCTTAAATCATAGCTATTCCGAAAGTAGATCGCGAATGAACCGGAAATTGTAGTTGTAAACTTCATACAGCAGGTGCACGTTGTTATGCGAGACTGTGTCCCCAGTAAATATTGGCTTTTTGGCGTAAACTTTGCGCGTCCATGGTGACAGGGAACCAACATATGCATTCACTGTAAGTATTGATTTATAAAGAATTATTTAAACGCAAAGTACGGTTTCAAACCAGTCTGAATTTCGTCAGAAAAATGTCTGGCATACGAGCGTTCTTTACAGTTGGCGGTAGCGATGTTCAAACGTAGGAAACGGAAAGCACGCGGGCATTAGAAAAACGGCAAACACAAAATTGTCTTCAATTATTTATTGTGTGTTCCTCATAAATAAAGTAACTTATTTCACTGCTTAACATTTATTTTGTGATCAGCTGGCATGAACAACTGAGAAAGCAGCAATTTAGCAGTGATACAAGAAACTTTATTGGTCATATCAGCCCTTTGCAATCTTTATTTCACCCATATTTGAAGGACAAGTGCATGTGCTTGCAGGACGAGTGAAAATTTTAATGCCTTGTTAACACTAGAGGCCACATTTATTTTCCAATCTTCATGAAATTTGCTCAGAAGATTTATCTCAATGATATCTTGAATGATTTAAA
The DNA here is from genome assembly GCF_020536995.1 of Dreissena polymorpha. NCBI lineage: Eukaryota > Metazoa > Mollusca > Bivalvia > Myida > Dreissenidae > Dreissena > Dreissena polymorpha. The sequence continues at coordinate 56,676,187 of NC_068360.1, read as the reverse complement.
AAATGGTAACTTTTGCTAGAAAACATGGCTGCCATGGGTCGGGCATTTTTGCTTATATGCAGGGGTTCCACTGGCCCAAAAAAAGTTGTCGCCACTTTTTCGGGGCGCGAAACTGTCAGTTATTCCAACCTTATTAATTATGACAATCGTCTAAGAAACCTTACAACATCAATGTCATTGACTATATTATTACTTTTAAAAGTATGTAAATACATAAATAATAATAAGTAACTTCATAAGTCTTAATAAGCTTTATTTTTACATAAAAACATTGGTTTGCACATGATAAGCAATCACATATAATCAAACTTATCTATTAATGTTAACATCAATGGAACAGTATGCTGCATACATTTTTTATAAAAATTTATTTAAACATACAATCACACAAATGTACATCATCTGGAAGTGATAAAAATCAAACCTCAATAAATAAAGCCTCTCAATTTAATTGTTAAACAGTTACATTTCAGAAAATAAAACATCTAAATTTAATTGTTTAACAGTTACATTTGGTCTTTGGCTAATATGATGCACATAAACTGAAAGGGAAAAAAATGATACACATCTGAACGACAAACATCTCAATTTAAATTAACACCGCCTTATATATCGTTATAATCATTGATCTTTGTGCCAGTTTGTCCTAAGTGTTACATAATTGAGTGTTCTTTATCATAAAAGAACCGTTAATCCGATAATAACCCCCATAAAACTTGACAAAAGCAGTAAAAACACGGACTGTAACACTTTCACGCTTCCGTGATTTAAGTGCACTCTACACTGTAGGTCGCTTTCATCGTCGTAAATCAATATTTACAACTGACAAACGCTGGCCGCTTATGCTCGGTCGCGTGCTTTTCGACTCGCAGTACATTTTCGGATAGGATTTTACCGATTTTTTGAAATTGGCCACTTTAAAAAAAATTGGAGCCACTTAAAAAAAATTAGCGCCGTTTGGCGCCAATGGCGATCGACAACGGAACCCCTGTATATGGCTACAGTAAAATCTTGTTAACACTCTAGAGGCCACATTTATTGTCCAATCTTCATGAAACTTGGTCAGAAGATTCATCCCAATAATATCTTGGACAAGTTCGAAAATGATGCCAGTTGGTTGAAAAAATGGCCGTCAGGGGGCGGGGCATTTTTTCTTATATGGCTATAGTAAAACCTTGTTAACACTCTAGAGGCCACATTTATTTTCCAATCTTCATGCAACTTGGTCAAAAGATTTGTCCCAATAATATCTTGTTATCTCAGGTGAGCCCTCTTCTTGTTTCATTAATTCTGGTTTTGTATTTTTTATGTAAAAAAAATCGTTCAGGTGTTGGCAAAAGATCAAACTTTAGGGAGAAGTCACTTCTCCCTTGACTGGGATCTAGGAGTAGTCAAAGTTCAAAAGAAATCAAGGAGAAGTCATGTTATTCGGTTATATGAAATACATCTTTAAATAAGTTGAGGTATTTTACCTTTTTAACCAAACTGTAAATTATGAAATCTGCGCACTTAATTTTTGTTATGCCCCCAGTAGGGTGGCATATAGCAGTTGAACTGTCCGTCAGTCAGTATGTCAGTATGTGTGTCAGTCTGTCCGTCCGTCAAAAAAAAAACGTTAACGTTGGCCACAACTTTTTTTATTATTGAAGATAGAAACTTGATATTTGGCATGCATGTGCATCTCACGGAGCTGCACATTTTGAGTGGTGAAAGGTGAAGGTCAAGGTCATCCTTCAAGGTCAATGTCAAATATATGGCATGTCCGTCCAAAAACTTTAACATTGGCCATAACGTTTTCACTATTGAAGATAGCAACTTGATAATTGGCATGCTTGTGCATCTCACGGAGCTTAACATTTTGAGTGGTGAAAGGTGAAGGTCAAGGTCATCCTTCAAGGTCAAATGTCAAATATATGGCATCTGTCCGTCCGAAAACTTTAAAATTGGCCATTACTTTATCATTGAAGATAGCAACTTGATATTTGGCATGCATGTGTATCTCGTTAAGCTGCACATTTTGAGTGGTGGAAGTTTAAGGCTTAGGTCATCCTTCAAGGTCAAAGGTAAAAAAAATATATAAAAGTTAATGTGGTGTTCTCATGCAGCTGCACATTGTGAGTGGTGGAAGTTTAAGGTCAAGGTCATCCGTCAAGGTCATCCTTCAAGGTCAAAGGTAAAAAAAAATATTGTTTTTCAAAGCGGCGTTCTTATGAAGCTGCACGTTGTGAGTGGTGGAAGGTCAAGTTCATCCTTCAATGTTAAGGTCATCCTTCAAGGTCATCCTTCAAGGTCAAAGGTCAAAAAAATATTTATTTTTTCAAAGCGGCGTTGGTATGAAGCTGCACATTGTGAGTGGTGGAAGTTCAAGGTCAAGGTCATCCTTCAAGGTCAAGGATATCCTTCAAGGTCAAGGTCATCCTTCAAGGTCAAAGGTCAAAAAATAATAATTCAAAGCAATGTTCTCATGAAGCTGCACATTGTGAGTGGTTGAAGGTCAAGGTCATCCTTCAAGGTCAAAGGTAAATTATTTTTTCAAGGTCAAGGTCATCCTTTTAGGTCAAACGTAAAAAAAAAAATCAAAGCGGCGTTCTCATGAAAATGCACATTGTGAGTGGTTGAAGGTCAAGGTCATCCTTCAAGGTCAAAGGTAAATTTATTTATTTTTAATTTCAAAGCGGCGTTCTCATGAAGCTGCACATTTTGAGTGGTGGAAGGTCAAGGGTATCGTTCAAGGTCAAAGGTAAAAAAAAAAATTATTTCAAAGAAGCGCAATAGGGGGCATTGTGTTTCTGACGAACACATCTCTTGTTCTTATTTTAATTGAATTAACCATTAACTGTTAATTAAAATGACAACAAACAACAAACCAAATTACTTATAGCACCTATAGCATTCAAATGTGCATAAAAATGCATATGATATTTAAATCTAAAAGCCCACAGTTTAATTTGTTCATTTGTTTATGTTTTTTAGGGGAATGGGTAAATTTTTATATTGGAAAATTGATATTGAATATGATTTGTTTTTCTAAATCAAAACATAATTACCAGGCAATCATATTCCCAAAAGAAACAATAATTAATCTTCTTTGGAGTAACAGCTGTAAGCTTGTAACTCTGTCATCACGTGGCCATTTCAAAAGACATCAATTAAAACTACTGTATTAAAATAATGCCTGTTCTGTCCATTGATATCTTGGAAGTAACAGCTGTAAGATTGTAACGCTGTCATCATGTGGCCATTTCAAAAGACATCACTTAATACTACTGTACTAAAATAATGCCTGTTCTGTCCACTGAGCATTGAAAAATTAACGTGATATTAAAAGGATAGTATGAGTGAAAAATATCAGAAATTTACTGCATTGGATGAATCAGACTTGAATTTTAATATGATGTGAAAAAATCAACACTGTTTGTTGGAATTAAAAGGAAGGTATCTTTACAGTTTAGTTTATTAGTTTATTTCAGTCACATTCATATACATACATATAAAATCAACATAGTAAGAATATACATTAATATCATGTACATGACCGTTTTTTAAGAACTATAAGTGACTATGGTAATGCTTCCGAGCACTGTCAAACAAACCATAGAACCCCTGCAGTCATACCAAATCATTTAGAATGTTAGCCTGTATGGATCCTTATCTTGGTGTGGTTATTCAAATTTGATTGACAAAGCTCGCAAACATCATTACATACACACAACATTCTTTTTACATTTCTACATGTATCATTTGTTAATGTAATAACTTTAAAATTAGAGCGAAATAATTTTTCCAAGATCTTTGAACAAAGCAATGTTATCTAACAGGGTCCATAATCAGTGGGTTTTTTTGTTTGAATTTGTGAGGTTTCAAACAAAAAATATTTTTTTTTAGATCTCAACATTCAGTCCATCTCCCATCCAGCTTTATAAGTTGAACCTTAGAACAAATAATATTGAAAATAATTTTACTCTCAATTTTGAAGCATTTGTTAGCAAAAAAACAACAACGCTAATTTCCCAATTTAAATCAAAACACCATAATTTTTACCAAATCATAAAGGACCCGGCCCATTTCCCAAAATGGTGGAAAAAAAAACTGATAAATTTCCCTCATGGCGGCCTTTGGCAAACGCCTATCCTGATAAAAGAATTGTTATCCTTATTTTTAAATAATTGTGTAGAAATCTCTAACAGATGTGTTAAATTATAATTTGAGTTTATAGTAGCAGTTTGAACAAGACAGCCAAGCAATAAAAGTCCCCTACCGGCTCCACCATTGTCAGAAATTTCACCTTTGTCAGAATATTTTTTAGCTCATCTATTTTTTGAAAAAAAATTATGAGCTATTGTCATCACCTTGGCGTCGGCGTCTGCGTCGGCGTCGGCGTCCGGTTAAGTTTTGCGTTTAGGTCCACTTTTCTCAGAAAGTATCAATGCTATTGCATTCAAACTTGGTACACTTACTTACTATCATGAGGGGACTGGGCAGGCAAAGTTAGATAACTCTGGCGTGCATTTTGACTGAATTATGTGCCCTTTTTATACTTAGAAAATTGAAAATTTTGGTTAAGTTTTGCGTTTAGGTCCACTTTTTTCAGAAAGTATCAATGCTATTGCATTCAAACTTGGTACACTTACTTACTATCATGAGGGGACTGGGCACGCAAAGTTAGATAACTCTGGCGTGCATTTTGACAGAATTATGTGCCCTTTTTATACGCCCGTATAAAATACGGGACGTATTATGTGAAACCCCTTGGCGGCGGGCGGCGGGCGGAAGGCATCACTTTGTCCGGACTCTAATTCAAATTGTATTCATCCGATCTTCACCAAACTTGGTCAGCAGTTGCATCTAGTTGATATCTAGGCCAAGTTCGAATATGGGTCATGCCGGGTCAAAAACTAGGTCATAGGGTCAATAAGTGCATTTTCAAAGGGGCCACTTTGTCCGGACTCTATTTCAAATTGTATTCATCCGATCTTCACCAAACTTGGTCAGCAGTTGCATCTAGTTGATATATAGGCCAAGTTCGAATATGGGTCATGCCGGGTCAAAAACTAGGTCATAGGGTCAATTAGTGCATTTTCAACGGCGCCACTTTGTCCGGACTCTAATTCAAATAGTTTTCATCCGATCTTCACCAAACTTGCTCAGAAGTTGAGTCTAGACAATATCTAGGCCAAGTTGGAATATGGGTCATGCCGGGTCAAAAACTAGGTCATGGGGTCACTTAGTGCATTTCAAGGATTTCATGGTGTCCGCTCTCTAAATGAAGTAGTTTTCACCCGATCTTCACCAAATTTGGTCAAAAGTTGTGTCTATATGATATGTAGGTCAGGTTTAAATATGGGTCATGCCGGGTCAAAAACTAGGTCACGAGGTTACTTAGTGCATTTCAAGCATTTAGCATGGTGTCCGCTCTCTAATTGAAGTAGTTTTCATCTGATCTTCACCTAATTTGGTTACAAGTTGTGTCTAGATGATATGTAGGTCAAGTTCGAATATGGGTCATGCCCGGTCAAAAACGAGGTCACATGGTGCATTTAAAGCATTTAGCATGGTGTCCGCTCTCTAATTGAAGTAGTTTTCATTTGATCTTCACCAAATTTAGTCAGATGTTACATCTAAATGATATCTAGGTCAAGTTCAAATATGGGTCATGCCAAGTCAATAACTAGGTCTTGAGGTCACTTAGTGCATTTCAAGCATTGAGCATGGTGTCCAAAACCTTCGAACGGGCGTATCTTGTGACAGTTTGGCACTCTTGTTATACTTAGAAAATTGAAAATTTTGGTTAAGTTTTGTGTTAAGGTCCATTTTATTCCTTAAGTATCAAAGCTATTGCTTTCATAATTGCAACACTTACTAACTACCGTAAGGAGACTGTGCAGGCAAAGTTATGTAACTCTGACTGGCATTTGGACGGAATTATGGGCCCTTTATACTTAGAAAATTAGAAAAGTTTGGTTAAGTTTTGTGTTTTGATCCACTTTACCCCTAAAGTATCATAGATATTGCTATCATACTTGGAACACTCGCAAACTATCATAAGGGTACAGTAAAAGGACAAGTTGCATAACTCTGGATGTCATTTTTACGGAATTATGGCCCTTTTTTGACTTAGTAACTTTGAATATATGGTTAAATTTTGTGTTTCGATCCACTTTACTTCTTAAGTATCAAGGCTATTGCTTTCAAACTTCAAATACTTTCATGCTATCATGAGGTTACTGTACCTGGCAAGTTGAATTTTACCTTGACCTTTGAATGACCTTGACTCTCAAGGTCAAATTATTAAATTTCTCTAAAATTGCCATAACTTCTTTATTTATGATTAGATTTGATTGATACTTTGACAAAACTACTCTTACCTGACATACCACAATAGACTCCACCCAAACCATCGCCCGTGCCCCCCCCCCCCAACCCCCCCCCCCTATTTTTTTTTTTTTTTTTTTAAGATCATCTCACAAATGACCACCACACCCTCACACTATACCCCCCCCCCACCCCACCCCCTCCCCAATTTTTTTTTTTAAACGGTTAAAAAACAAAACTATTTATTTTGATTATTTTATGTTTGAAATACCGTCCAACCATCGCACCCAAGAATCCCCCCCCCCACCCCCCTTCCCCCCACCCGAACCCCCCCCCCTCCTATTTTTTTTTTTTTTTTTTTTAAGATCATCTCACAAATTACCACCACACCCTCACACTATACCCCCCCACCTCACCCCCCCCCCCCCCGATTTTTTTTTTTCCTTTTTTTCGCATTTTTGGAAGAAAATGTAATAAATGTCCACACCCCCACACAATGCACCGCTCTTCACTCCACCCCTCCCTCCTTTGTGATTGAAAATGAGAGTCCCTTCACCTTTAAAAAGAAAATAGATGAGCGGTCTGCACCCGCAAGGCGGTGCTCTTGTTTATTTGTTGCCATAGCAACCAGAATTTTAGACGTAGGAACAAAATGAAATGAAGTGCATCATTTCCTTATTGCCATCTATCCATGTTTAAGTTTCATGAAAAAAAGAACTTTTAGAGTTAACGCAGGATCCAGAAAACCACCATTTTCAGCATTATTTGTAGTCTATTTGTTGCCATAGCAACCAGAATTTTTTATGTAGGAACAAAATTAAATGACGTGCATAATGTCCATATTGCCATCTATCCATGTTTCAAGTTTCATGAAAAAATATTAAGAACTTTTAAAGTTATCGCAGGATCCAGAAAAAAACACCATTTTCAGCAGTATTTCTAGTCTATTTGTTGCTATAGCATCCACAATTTTTGACGTAGGAACAAAATGAAATGACGTGCATAATGTCCATATTGCCATCTATCCATGTTTCAAGTTTCATGAAAAAGTATTAAGAACTTTTAGAGTTACGCAGGATCCAGAAAAAAACACCATTTTCAGCAGTATTTCTAGTCTATTTGTTGCCATAGCAACCACAATTTTTGACGTAGGAACAAAATGAAATGACGTGCATAATGTTCATATTGCCATCTATCCATATTCCAAGTTTCATGAAAAAATATTAAGAACTTTTAGAATTATCGCAGGATCAAGAAAAACACAACATTTTCAGCAGTATTTCTAGTCTATTTGTTGCCATAGCAACCACAATTTTTGACGTAGGAACAAAATGAAATGACGTGCATAATGTCCATATCAACATCTATCTATATTCCAAGTTTCATGAAAAAATATTAAGAACTTTTAGAGTTATCGCAGGATCCAGAAAAAAACACCATTTTCAGCAGTATTTCTAGTCTATTTGTTGCCATGGCAACCACAATTTTTGACGTAGGAACAAAATGATATGACGTAAAAAATGTCCATATTGCCATCTATCCATATTCCAAGTTTCATGAAAAAATATTAAGAACTTTAAGAGTTATCGCAGGATCCAGAAAAGTGTGACGGACTGACAGATGGATACAAAACCATAAGTCCCCTCTGGTGAAACCGGCAGGGAACTAAAAATACTTCTGTCTGCAGTCTTTATAACAAGATGATTATTACAAGAAAATTACAGTATGCCATCTTCCCCGTTAGAGCAGCGCCACAAACAAACCAATATACCGGTAGCTATGTATGCCATTCTAAGCTTAGGAAAATACATTGTTAAGCAAATACATGTAATCTGTAATGATGTGTACTTCGATGGAAAGAATGATAACAGTAATGTGTGGTCTTAACAATCATAACTTGTTGTGTGAATTAAATTGTTGTTTCTTGTTTGCAGGTGATATAACAAATTTGCATTTGGTCAACAGACTTAGCAACTGAGCAGATATATGTGTTTTCCTGGATATAAAGGTAACATAATTGCCACAAGTCTGCAAATCATACCTGTATTTTATCCTCCTCAGATTACTGGTTGCTCATATGTCTGTACGAAAACAACTTTATTCAAACCTTTAATGAGCTTTATTTCTCTCAAAATATTGCAAATTACATACCATATTAACTCAAGAGCACAAGTTATTACAAGTATTTCTTTTCATAAATATGAATCACATTTTAATGTATCATGAGTTTTTACTTATAATTTAATAAAACCGAATGTTTTTGTGTGTGAATGTTTGTTAATTTTTTTGTCCTTCAAACACCATGTCAAACTTCAAAATGAATAAATGACCTATTTTATTAGGTGACACTCTACTGTATTGGCTTAGGCTTGATTTAATTCTTAAGAACGTTTTTCAGAGTAGTTTGTACTCGGATATAAGCAGAGCTAGTACGGTCATGGATGAGCGACTTCTTGGAAAGGCTGTGGAATACCACGGTCCAGACTTTCTACGGCAGTTGCAACTAGAGCAGGAAAAGGTGCCCGCAAACATATTCCTGCATTTACAGAACCACCGACCACAAGTTCCGGAGATCAAGTATGATCAATATGTTAAAAATAATAGAAGGGAACATTTTAGAGATTAGTGCAGGGGTCATTTTAGACATGAATGATCGATGATGTGTTTTATGATTATTGTATAGTGCATTTAAGAGTCATAGTAGGAAACATGGTAGAGATTAGAGTTCTAAGTAAGAACCGGTACATATACAAGGAAATATTTAGGAAAATTTTAAACAAAATAGTAGAGGGCATTTTACAGACAGATAATAGCTCTAAGAAGGGACATTTTAAAGGTAATACATGTAGTAGGAAATATTTTAGAGATGACCCACTGGCTTTTAGAATTCATTTAATAATATTATTAAACAGAGTTATTTGAACAATGATTTCACAATTTTTGGGTAAAACTATTTGAATCTGAACACTTTCTTTTAAAAACTCTGTGATTGATAAATAAAACTGATGAAAGGAATCAAATTTAAACTCAAAATTATATTGCATTTATATTTAAAACTAACATGTTGGTCATGTTGGCTTTTAATAGGTTTTAAACTGCTATTTTATATATTTTTTTTTGGGGGGGGGGGGGCAAGTCTAGTCATGAAGAATCAATATTTTAATGTTAAGTTTATTAGAACTGAAGTGTGCACAATGTTTTTATTTGTTGCTTTTTGTTGCCAATGTTTTCTTGACATGCTCTAGGTAAGTATATTTTGTGTGCTGTTATTCTGAAATTTTCAATTAGAAAAAAAAGAAAAAAGAAAATACAACCAGTTACCAGGAACAGTTTAACAGTCTACTCAATAGCAATACTTTTGGCGAAGGCATGAACATAATTTCCTGCATTTTCTGGTTTGTGCCAATCAATTTTCCATACAAGAAAAGCTAATTAAGTTATTTACTTCCTCAGTGTGAGTGAATTTATACAATATATGATTAATTGATTAAAAATGTGGACTTTATCCCATCATCTGGCATGTAGCATGAAGCTCTCGTGTACTTTTTATTTTATTTTTGGTGATGTTTTTATGTTTGTTTTGTTTTTAGCTCACTTGAGCACAGTGTGCTCATTGACCTATTGGTACATGTAACCTGTGATGTCCATTGTCTGTCCATGTGAAGAGCTGTGAATGTTTTCTTTAAAGGGACCTTTTCACAGATTTTGGCATGTATTGAAGTTTGTCAATAAATGCTGTATATAGATAAATGTAAACATTGGATCTAAAAAGCTCCAGTAAAAAAAACAAGAATAGCATTAAAGAAAGAAAACAAAAGTAACCAACTGGGCTGGAACCACTGAACCCCTGCAGTAAAAGTCTACCACTTAGACCACATGCCCATCCGTGCTCATACAATGAGTAATGTATTTTATATGTATGTAAGCAATCCTCGTAGTATCACAAAATATAACTACAATAACAGAATTCTCCAAATTATTCAATTGTTTCGCGTTGCGTGTATTACTGTTTCCTCACAAATATCATAACTAGATCGAAAATTTGCGAATCTGAAACTTTTTTTATTTTGTCAATTTACCAAAACATGAAAAGGTCCCTTTAAATCGAGTCTTCTATGCTGCGCACTGGACAGAATTTGACGTTACTAAAAAGGTTTGTTTGTTGGGTGGTTCTCTATGACGACTGTGAAATCATTCCACTCTGTTATTAGATGAAGTGGCCCCAAAAATGTTTTCAAAATGAAAACTTCAAAGATTTCTTTAGAATCACATGGCCATTAGGTTAAATATTTGGTATGCAAGTTAACATTGTGTTGTCCTCCACAAAGTTCATTGAAATTGTGCCCCTGGAGTCCAAACTGGCTTTTCCCTGGGTATTCCCAATTTAACATTTACTTATATGCAAATACTTGAAAACACTTCAATACCAAAACCGCAAAGGCTTAAGCTAATATACATGCACTATAATAGCTATAATAGCTTTCATATTTGGTTGGTATAATTATCATGGTGTGGTTCTCTACATAGTTTGTTCAAATAATGCATTAATCATAAAAACTAGCAAAACCCCATCAGTTATATGATAAATAAAATAAAAATAAAGACTCAACCCAAAGGCATAGATTATTATACCACTGCGCTACAATTAGTGAGCAATTAATAATCCTATGGGCACTCTTACTCTTTAATTTTCTTTTGTTTATATTCAAAATAAAGACTAAAAAATTGAGAAAATGAAGGAATAAATAGTTGTTCAGGTTTTTTAACCTTGCTAAATAAAACTTACCTTAATTTAATAGTAACCTGGTATTCTCTAGTTTGTTGGTATTCAGAATAATGTTGTTAAGCTGATGCAGAAATTATACTATATCCACTACCATTATTTCAGTGACCCCACATTTATCATGAACATGAGGAGATTTGTATCCAAGAAGGCGGACATTCTGTTTAAGCCCTATGAAATGTTGGAGATGAAATCGTTAGACCCGACTGATGACGAAGGTAAACAATCTTGTGTTTGCTTTCAAAGCAGGTAAGAAATTGTACCAAGAATTGAACAGGGCTGCTTGCAGCTCAAAATAGTTTAAGTCAAATTACTTTAGAACATAGAACATTTTCTCATTTGGTTTTTATGAAGTTTTATTTAGGGAAAACAAAGATGTTGCCAGTTACACATTTATTTAATTAAAAATAACCCATTGGTGCAAAAAGGTAAACACATGGGGCGAAATTTTGTTAATTTTTAGTTCCTGAATTAGTTGATGAATGTGGGAGTAAGCCCTGGTTTAGCATGAAATGATTGTAATTTAATGAAATGATAAGCAGATACATGTATGGCGGCTTTTTGCACATTTTTTTTTATCACTGAAACTTGATATTGAAACTACATTTGCATATTTTTAGTTGTAAATGTTTGCACAAGGTTAGAAAAGAAAAGTGAAAAATGTATTTCTGCAAACAATTTTTTTTTAAGTAAAATATACATCATTTATTAGAAATAATTTCATTCAAGTATGATTTGAATTATTTTTTGTCATGGAAAGGGGGCTTTCAAAGAAAGGTGCTTTTGTGAGTACATGTATGTCAACCCAATTTCTGGTTTTTCTGCACATTTGCTATGAATTGCTGTGTGAATGTTGTTGCGCGTTGTCCATTGCAGATTCCTATGCCAAGATGCCCCCTATTGAGACTTTCATGGGTCTAGACAAGCAGTCAGCAAGGACACATTTCTACTATGTAAGTTCTTATCCCCTGTCACCCCCTATTGAGACTTTCATGGGTCTAGACAAGCAGTCAGGAAGGACACATTTCTACTATGTAAGTTCTTATCCCCTGTCACCCCCTATTGAGACTTTCATGGGTCTAGACAAGCAATCAGCAAGGACACATTTCTACTATGTAAGTTCTTATCCCCTGTCACCCCCTATTGAGACTTTCATGGGTCTAGACAAGCAGTCAGCAAGGACACATTTCTACTATGTAAGTTCTTATCCCCTGTCACCCCCTATTGAGACTTTCATGGGTCTAGACAAGCAGTCAGCAAGGACACATTTCTACTATGTAAGTTCTTATCCCCTGTCACCCCCTATTGAGACTTTCATGGGTCTAGACAAGCAGTCAGGAAGGACACATTTCTACTATGTAAGTTCTTATCCCCTGTCACCCCCTATTGAGACTTTCATGGGTCTAGACAAGCAGTCAGCAAGGACACATTTCTACTATGTAAGTTCTTATCCCCTGTCACCCCCTATTGAGACTTTCATGGGTCTAGACAAGCAGTCAGCAAGGACACATTTCTACTATGTAAGTTCTTATCCCCTGTCACCCCCTATTGAGACTTTCATGGGTCTAGACAAGCAGTCAGGAAGGACACATTTCTACTATGTAAGTTCTTATCCCCTGTCACCCCCTATTGAGACTTTCATGGGTCTAGACAAGCAGTCAGCAAGGACACATTTCTACTATGTAAGTTCTTATCCCCTGTCACCCCCTATTGAGACTTTCATGGGTCTAGACAAGCAGTCAGCAAGGACACATTTCTACTATGTAAGTTCTTATCCCCTGTCACCCCCTATTGAGACTTTCATGGGTCTAGACAAGCAGTCAGCAAGGACACATTTCTACTATGTAAGTTCTTATCCCCTGTCACCCCCTATTGAGACTTTCATGGGTCTAGACAAGCAATCAGCAAGGATGCACTTCTACTATGTAAGTTCTTATCCCCTGTCACATCAATGATTTTACAACAGTTACAATACATATGCTTTATGAAGATATTGACCGTCAATGTCTATTTCCTTTGTACTAAAAGTGAGTTTTCCTTGAACTATTTTTGTCAAAATGAAGGTTTTTACTTTAGAAAATATGAAACCATTTGTTTAGTAACAATTTCGTAAATGCTCATTTTAGTTTACATTCATTGTCACGAAAATCTATTTTAAGTGATTTGGTTTGTAATGATCTTGTAACCAAGTTGTGTCTTTAATATAATAATGTCATTTGAAGTCTTTATATTATGCTCGTATTAAAAACTGTTCATGATATTTCATCATGAAAATGCTTTGCGAAAACTATGATTATTATGTGATGAAAACAAGAGAATGTTTTGTTTCTAAATAGAGCATAGCGTCGGGTGATTTTGTGATTGGAGTTGTATCATCCATCGTGGACAGTGGACTGCTGCTGCAGTTATTGTGCTGTGATGGTAGCAAGAACAGAGACATTGATGATCTCAACATATCCGTGAGTTGGTTCATAATATATTTGTTTGGATATTTTGTGAACGTGGCTCTTGGAAAACGGGGTTTAATGCATGTGCGTAAAGTATTGTCCCAGATTAGCCTATGCAGTCCACACAGGTAATCAGGGACAACACTTAAAGCCTGGTCTTGATTTTTGCTAAGAAGAGACATCCTATAAAGGGGACATTACAACGCACATGCATTAAACCCCGTTTTCCCAGAGCAGAGCTCATAGTTATTTGATTGGCTTTCAGGCAGTAGATCTTTTTGTAATATGATTTTGATAAAAGTATTTGCCCATTTCCTTTTTGCTCGAAATGAGTGAAGAAAACTGGTTGTCTGCTTAAAGTCTACAACGTATACATGTTTATTCCTGTCGTGGATGTCACCAAAGAGACGAGTCATAAGCTTTTTAAAAATGATTTTAAATTGCGTTGGTATAGAGTTTCTGTTGCTGTTATCATTGTTTTTTTTTGTTATACATAAATCATGCCTGGTATAAATAAAGCTATCATTTAATGTTGTATAATTATCTACTTTCCAGTGGATAATGTTCACAGCATACATATTTCTGTTGACAGTGCTTTGTGCCATGCAAGGAAATTCCGAAGATGTTCCCTACCCAGAATCCTGTAGAGGGGTATCAAGTGAAGGATTTCATTCGAGGTTTACACTGCTTTCACACTGGCTTTACTGTCAATATGCTATGTTCTTTATCTGCCAGAGTGTTTTGAAGAATATAATAGCATAGAAGAGCAGGTATTGGTAGAGCCCATGGTAAATAAAATTGATGTTTTGAAGCATGTGAGAAGTTATCTCACAAGTTTACCTGCCTGGTTCAACTTCAAAGGTATGACTTTTTCTTAAATGTTTTTTAGACAGAAATGGTCATGGCTTTTCAAGGAGTTATTCCCATATTGAACCGTGCTTGCAAAACAACATCTATCTTTGAACTTAGCTTTATTTGATGTTGAAGATAATTTTTCACTCTGTCTGTCTCATTTTCTTATGACATTCTTTCGTACCTTTAGCAGCTGAACAGTTGTTCTCGAGAGAAAAGAGGATTAAAATTGTATTAAATTGACAATGCTGAGTCATTCAGTCTGGAAATTAGTGTATGGACTGTAATGGAACAATAAGTAAGTATCTACACCCATGCTTATTTAACCATGTACTTGGTAAGTCAGCAGGGCATGTTTCGCCTTTTTTGGGATGTGTTCAAATACCCTTTTTTTGTATTGTTTAGGATATTTCAGTTTAAGAAGGTTAATACTCTTTTTTTTGGGGGGGGGGGGGACGGCTGGAAGACTTTGCAATAATGAAGTTATGTTATATGTAATGAGGGAATGGAGGGATTGAGAACTTATGATGGCCCTGACTGAAGGAAAAAAAAGCGCCCTTGACTCAGTATTCACAAAGCTTCTCCAGGAAATGTTAAGTTACATTTAATTGACAACTGCAGATCACATTTTTGTGTGAAATCTTTCTTGCTTTCAAACTGCTACAATTTTAATAAAGTTATAATTATTTATTTTTATACAGTAAAGTCTTAAGCAAATATCTTAAAGCCATAAACTTAAGGAATTCCTTGAAATAAAGGATTTCCTAAAGTTTTTCCCTAAGGGGCTTTGTGAATGCAGGTGCTGGTAAGGGTAACAGATTGTTCACCTGATAAGCCCTGCCACTGGCCTTGATGTGCCTTTTTTCTACCCTACAGGTATGGTGGTCAACGTTAACCCGGAGAATGAGAATGTACTCATATCCCTGATTGACAGGGGCAAACCAGAGGGAAAGGAATCTGCGCTAACACTGGTGGGGCAAGCTTTTGGATTAGTTTGTTTTCGTTTTACCCTTTACTGTACAGATAGATGCAATTTTCCCTTAGAAAATCAAATTTATGTTAAGACCTTTCTTACAAGATGCTTCATTTCCAGCCCTAGAGCACTTTAACTTGTTTGTAGTATCTTAATAAATGTAATTAAATTACGACAATTTTCTACTAAATTCAAGTTTTAAAGACTTCTTTCAACCCTTAAATACTGATGAACAACAAACAGCATAAAACATGAACAGCCTGCAAGTTACTCGCGAGTTGCCTATAGTCATTTTCACTTTTCTTCTGAGCAGGAAAGAGTTAAATCGACCAATACTAGGATTTATATCAAATGTCATTGTGTTAATATATCTCTGAATTTATTGTCTCCCTTGGAATAGCAATTATGCGTTCCAGAAAAGAAAATTCATGAATATCAAAGACCTTGAAATACTTCTGTTTGTTAAGTTTTAGTTTAAAGAACGTATGCTACCTTTATCTTTGCTTGAATAATACCTCTAGGCCTATTTTCCATTATTCAACTTGATTTTTCCTGCTTTCTCTACTCTTGGAGATAAAATCCATAAATTTTATATATTAAACGTTAATGCTTATTTAGTTTTTGTTAAAATGGACCCACTATGTATTTTAATGACATCAGTCACATGTGTTTGTTTTTATTAGCTCACCTGAGCACAACGTGCTCATGGTGAGCTTTTGTGATCGCTTTTTGTCCGTCGTGCGTTGTGCGGCGTCAACATTTGCCTTGTTAACTCTCTAGAGGCCACATTTATTGTCCAATCTTCATGAAATTTTGTCAGAAAATTTGTTTCAATGATATCTTGGATGAGTTCAAAAATGGTTACATTTGCTTGAAAAACATGGCTGCCAAGGGGCGGGGCATTTTTCCTTATATGGCTATAGTAAAATCTTGTTAACACTCTAGAGGCCACAGTTATTGTGTGATCTTCATAAAACTTGGTCAGAAGATTCATCCCAATAATATCTTGGACGTGTTCGAAAATGATGCCGGTTGGTTGAAAAATAGGGCCGCCAGGGGGCGGGGCATTTTTCCTTATATGGCTATAGTATAACCTTGTTAACACTCTAGAGGCCACAGTTATTGTCTGATCTTCATAAAACTTGGTCAGAAGATTCATCCCAATAATATCTTGGACGAGTTCGAAAATGATGCCGGTTGGTTGAAAAACATTGCCGCCAGGGGGCGGGGCATTTTTCCTTATATGGCTATAGTTAAACCTTGTTAACATTCTAGAGGCCACATTTATTGTCCAATCTTGATGAAATATGGTAAAAAGATTTGTCTTAATGATGTCTTGGACGAGTTTGAAAATGGTTACTTTTGCTTGAAAAACATGGCCGCTTTGGCAGGGCATTTTTCCTTATATGGCGATATAAGGCTATAGTAAAATCTTGTTAACACTCTAGAGGCCACATTTATAGTCTGATCTTCATGAAACTGGGTCAGAAGATTCATCCCAATAATATCTTGGACGAGTTCAAAAATGATGCCGGTTGGTTGCAAAACATGGCCACCACGGGGGCGGGGCTATTTTCCTTATATGGCTATAGTAAAACCTTGTTAACACTCTAGAGGTCACATTTATTTTCCGATCATCATGAAACTTGGTCAGAAGATTTGTCCCAATGATATCTTGGATGAGTTTGAAAATGGTTTTGGTTGCTTTAAAAACATGGCCACCAGGTGCGGGGCATTTTTCCTTATATGGCTATAGCAAAACCTTGTTAACACTCTAGAGGCCACATTTATTGTCCAATCTTCATGAAATTTGGTCAGAAGATTGGTCTCAATGATATCTTGGATGAGTTCGAAAATAATTATGTTTGCTTGAAAAAAATGGCTTCCAAGGGGCGGGGCATTTTTCCTTATATGGCTATAGTAAAATCTTGTTCACTCTCTAGAGGCCACATTTACTGTCCGATCTTCATGAAACTTGGTCAGAAGATTATCCCGATAATATCTTGGACGAATTAAAATATGAAGCCGGTTGGTTGAAAAACATGGCTGCCAGAGGCAGGGCATTTTTCCTTATATGGCTATTGTAAAACCTTGTTAACACTCTAGAGGCCACATTTATTTTCCGATCTTCGTGAAACTTGGTCAGAAGATTTGTCCCAATAATATCTTGTTATCTCAGGTGAGCGACTTTAGGCCTTTCAGGCCCTCTTGTATTTTTTATGCCCCCAAAGGAGGGCATATAGTGATCTGTCCATCTGTCTTTCTGTCACACTTTGGGTTTAGGTTTCACGTTTAGGTTTCGAAAAATGCTCATAGCTTTTAAGTCGCTTCAGATAGCAACTTAATATTTGGCATGCATGTGTATCTCATTGAGCTGCATATTTTGAGTGGTGAAAGGTCAAGGTCAAAGGTCAAATATATGGCTTCAAAGCGGTGCAGAGGGGGGCATTGTGTTTCGGACAAACACATCTCTTGTTGTCTCTTTTGTCAACTTATTTTCTCTATTTTGTTAGAAATGATGAAATCGAGAAAAGACAATGAACATACTTTTCTAATTAAGAAATGCTTCTCATGTATTGTTGAGGTTAAAAAACGTCCATGTATAGTGTCTAAGTATATTGAAATGTTTTAAGTAGGGTGTTTTTACCTAAAGCTGATGTAAAATTATTTCCTTATATCAGTCATTATAGAAGTCCTCAACATGCATTGTTCAACAAATTGTTCAGCAAATGTAGATGGTGTATTTACAATAAGCTGCATTCTGGAAAATATGGGCTTCACGCATGGGCGTAAAATGTCATCCCAGATAAGCCTGTGCAGTCTAGCCAGGCTAATTAAACACGGCACTTTCGGCCTAAACTGGATTTTTGTTAATAAGAGACCTACATATGAAAAATTATTTAAAAGCTGAAAGTGTAGTGCCTGATTAGTCTGTGGGGACTGCGCAGGCTTACTGGCATGTCCCTTCACACACATGCATTAAGCCCAGTTTTCCCAGAACAAGGCTCCAATAATGACCAACGGTACTCGTTATTACAGGGGCTGATCCACGAAGAAGACTTCCCTGTCCAATATAGGTAATGCTTCGATGTTTGCACATTTGAAAGGAAAATACAGCCACACTTGGGACCCCATATTTATCTGTATATAAAATGTTATAGGTTCAAAAGTATTCTTAAGTCTCTGTTGGTTAATTCAGGCTTAGATGTGCCGTACAAATAAACTGAATTATTATTCCTAAAAGAAATAAAATCTGTGTAATTTATACATTGTTGTCTTGCATTTACTTCATCTCTTATTTCTTAATTATTTGTTTTTAAATTGACTATTGACTATAGTATCAGTCCTGTAAAGTCTCTTGTGTCTTTCTTTCAGTTGACTATTGACTATAGTATCAGTCATGTAAAGTCTCTTGTGTCTTTCTTTCAGTTGACTATTGACTATAGTATCAGTCATGTAAAGTCTCTTGTGTCTTTCTTTCAGTTGACTATTGACTATAGTATCAGTCATTTAAAGTCTCTTGTGTCTTTCTTTCAGGCGAAAGCTTCATATTCGAGGACTTACATTCGACGAGCTTGTAAACTCTATTCTAGGGTTTGCAAACCCTGGCAATGTTACCTACCTGCTTACTTCACTGAGGCAAACCCATGAATCGTCTATGATGCGTGGTCTTCACCGGTAAATACGCACTCAAAATTCCACAACCTTGAAAACACCTGCAGCCATTGCGCTGGCATATTGTGGTACCAGGTTTCAATTTCCAGCCTAAAGCTTTCCCCTCTCTCTGGGATTTTGTTTTCAGGTTTTCGAGCCATATGCCTGTTTGTGTGGTTCGGTTTCAGCCAAAAATAGTTTATTGGAAGAAAGAGCATAAATGAAAATTAGAATAGTTTGCAAAACCAATGTTGGAGGTTTTGAAAGTTGGACAATTAAAAGGTAGATAATTAGTTTTAAACAAAGAACTTTAATAAATCTATATATTTCGTAATGGAAAAAGTATGTTAAGTATTTGTTAATATCAGAAATAAAAAAACCTTGTAACACGTTTTAATCATTGTATGTTATAATGTTTGCATTGATATTACATGTATTATTTTTGTAGATGAAACCTTCAGCTTATTATTATTCTGACACGAAGTGCAAATTTTGTATTTATTAGTTTGGAAATACCAGAGAAGGAATATGCAGAGAACTTGAAGAAACAACAATCACAGAAATGGGCCTACCAATGGTGTGTATTAAAAAAGAAACCATAATTTTCTTCTTATATGGAAAATGTGTGTGAAACTAATTTGTGTAAAAAAGGAATCAGAAAAGGCTTTTCATTGTGGTTATAATGGTGATTTATAAGTATTCAGGACTCTGGATTGGGTGGCTGTCATGACGTCATGATTCTATTTATAATGTGGCTATCATGTTTCTATTTATACTCGTGACCTCATGTATCTATTTATAGGGTGGTTATCATGTCAACTTTTATTAAGGCCTATAGGGTATCTATCATGATGTCATGTTTCTATTTATGGATTGGCTATTATGATGTCATGTTTCTATTTATAGTGTGGCAGAGGGCGTGGCCTTCTTCAAGGAAGGCAAGGAGACGGAGGCAATGCAGAAGCTGAACAAGGCTCTGCAGATCGACACCAACAACGTGGAGGCACTTGTGGCTCGGGGGGCTCTGTAAGTCTGCTCAATGTTCCTAGCTGTGAACCTGGGCACCTCTGTGTAGAGGCACTGTGGCTTGGGGGGCTCTGTAAGTCTGCTCAATGTTGCTAGCTGTGAACGTGGGCACCTCTGTGTAGAGGCACTTGTGGCTCGGGGGGGCTCTGTAAGTCTGCTCAATGTTTCTAACTGTGAACATGGGCACCTCTGTGTAGAGGCACTTGTGGCTCGGGGGGCTCTGTAAGTCTGCTCAATGTTCCTAGCTGTGAACCTGGGCACCTCTGTGTAAAGGCACTGTGGCTTGGGGGGCTCTGTAAGTCTGCTCAATGTTGCTAGCTGTGAACGTGGGCACCTCTGTGTAGAGGCACTTGTGGCTCGGGGGGGGCTCTGTAAGTAAGTCTGCTCAATGTTTCTAGCTGTGAACCTGGGCACCTCTGTGTAAAGGCACTGTGGCTTGGGGGGCTCTGTAAGTCTGCTCAATGTTGCTAGCTGTGAACGTGGGCACCTCTGTGTAGAGGCACTTGTGGCTCGGGGGGGCTCTGTAAGTCTGCTCAATGTTTCTAGCTGTGAACGTGTGCACCTCTGTGTAGAGGCACTTGTGGCTCGGGGGGCTCTGTAAGTCTGCTGCTCAATGTTTCTAGCTGTGAATGTGGGCACCTCTGTGTAGAGGCACTTGTGGCTCGGGGGGCTCTGTAAGTCTGCTCAATGTTCCTAGCTGTGAACCTGGGCACCTCTGTGTAAAGGCACTGTGGCTTGGGGGGCTCTGTAAGTCTGCTCAATGTTGCTAGCTGTGAACGTGGGCACCTCTGTGTAGAGGCACTTGTGGCTCGGGGGGGCTCTGTAAGTAAGTCTGCTCAATGTTTCTAGCTGTGAACCTGGGCACCTCTGTGTAAAGGCACTGTGGCTTGGGGGACTCTGTAAGTCTGCTCAATGTTGCTAGCTGTGAACGTGGGCACCTCTGTGTAGAGGCACTTGTGGCTCGGGGGGCTCTGTAAGTCTGCTCAATGTTTCTAGCTGTGAACGTGTGCACCTCTGTGTAGAGGCACTTGTGGCTCGGGGGGCTCTGTAAGTCTGCTGCTCAATGTTTCTAGCTGTGAATGTGGGCACCTCTGTGTAGAGGCACTCCGGGCTCGGGGGGCTCTGTAAGTCTGCTCAATGTTTCTAGCTGTGAACGTGGGCACCTCTGTGTAGAGGCACTTGTGGCTCGGGGGGCTCTGTAAGTCTGCTCAATGTTCCTAGCTGTGAACGTGGGCACCTCTGTGTAGAGGCACTTGTGGCTCGGGGGGCTCTGTAAGTCTGCTCAATGTTTCTAGCTGTGAACGTGGGCACCTCTGTGTAGAGGCACTTGTGGCTCGGGGGGCTCTGTAAGTCTGCTCAATGTTTCTAGCTGTGAACGTGGGCACCTATGTGTAGAGGCACTTGTGGCTCGGGGGGCTCTGTAAGTCTGCTCAATGTTTCTAGCTGTGAACGTGGGCACCTATGTGTAGAGGCACTTGTGGCTCGGGGGGCTCTGTAAGTCTGCTCAATGTTCCTAGCTGGGAACAAGGGCACCTCTGTGTAGAGGCACTTGTGGCTCGGGGGGCTCTGTAAGTCTGCTCAATGTTTCTAGCTGTGAACCTGGGCACCTCTGTGTAGAGGCACTGTGGCTTGGGGGGCTCTGTAAGTCTGCTCAATGTTTCTAGCTGTGAACGTGGGCACCTCTGTGTAGAGGCACTTGTGGCTCGGGGGGCTCTGTAAGTCTGCTCAATGTTTCTAGCTGTGAACCTGGGCACCTCTGCGTAGAGGCACTTGTGGCTCGGGGGGCTCTGTAAGACTGCTCAATGTTTCTAGCTGTGAACGTGGGCATCTCTGTGTAGAGGCACTCGGGGCTCGGGGGGCTCTGTAAGTCTGCTCAATGTTCCTAGCTGGGAACACGGGCACCTCTGTGTAGAGGCACTTGTGGCTCTGGGGGCTCTGTAAGTCTGCTCAATGTTCCTAGCTGGGAACACGGGCACCTCTGTGTAGAGGCACTTGTGGCTCGGGGGGCTCTGTAAGTCTGCTCAATGTTCCTAGCTGTGAACGTGGGCACCTCTGTGTAGAGGCACTTGTGGCTCGGGGGGCTCTGTAAGTCTGCTCAATGTTTCTAGCTGTGAACGTGGGCACCTCTGTGTAGAGGCACTCCGGGCTCGGGGGGCTCTGTAAGTCTGCTCAATGTTTCTAGCTGTGAACGTCGGCAACTCTGTGTAGAGGCACTCGGGGCTCGGGGGGCTCTGTAAGTCTGCTCATTGTTTCTAGCTGTGAACGTGGGCACCTCTGTGTAGAGGCACTTGTGGTTCGGGGTGCTCTGTAAGTCTGCTCAATGTTTCTTGCTGTGAATGTGGGCACCTCTGTGAAGAGGCAATCGTGGCTCAGGGGGCTCTGTAAGTCTGCTCAATGTTTCTAGCTGTGAACCTGGGCACCTCTGTGTAGAGGCACTTGTGGCTGGGGGGGCTCTGTAAGTCTGCTCAATGTTTCTAGCTGTGAACCTGGGCACCTCTGTGTATAGGCACTTGTGGCTCGGGGGGCTCTGGAAGTCTGCTCAATGTTTCTAGCTGTGAACCTGGGCACCTCTGTGTAGAGGCACTTGTGGCTCGGGGGGCTCTGTAAGTCTGCTCAATGTTTCTAGCTGTGAATGTGGGCACCTCTGTGTAGAGGCACTTGTGGCTCGGGGGGCTCTGTAAGTCTGCGCAATGTTTCTAGCTGTGAACGTGGGCACCTCTGTGTAGAGGCACTTGTGGCTCGGGGGGCTCTGTAAGTCTGCTCAATGTTTCTAGCTGTGAACGCGGGCACCTATGTGTAGAGGCACTTGCGGCTTGGGGGGCTCTGTAAGTCTGCTCAATGTTTCTAGCTGTGAATGTGGGCACCTCTGTGTAGAGGCACTTGTGGCTCGGGGGGCTCTGTAAGTCTGCTCAATGTTTCTAGCTGTGAACGTGGGCACCTCTGTGTAGAGGCACTTGTGGCTCGGGGGGCTCTGTAAGTCTGCTCAATGTTTCTAGCTGTGAACGCGGGCACCTATGTGTAGAGGCACTTGTGGCTCGGGGGGCTCTGTAAGTCTGCTCAATGTTTCTAGCTGTGAACCTGGGCATCTCTGCGTAGAGGCACTTGTGGCTCTGGGGGCTCTGTAAGTCTGCTCAATGTTTCTAGCTGTGAATGTGGGCACCTCTGTGTAGAGGCACTCGGGGCTCGGGGGGCTCTGTAAGACTGCTCAATGTTTCTAGCTGTGAACCTGGGCACCTCTGTGTAGAGGCACTTGTGGCTCGGGGGGCTCTGTAAGACTGCTTAATGTTTCTAGCTGTGAACGTGGGCACCTCTGTGTAGAGGCACTCGGGGCTCGGGAGGCTCTGTAAGTCTGCTCAATGTTCCTAGCTGGGAACACAGGCACCTCTGTGTAGAGGCACTTGTGGCTCGGGGGGCTCTGTAAGTCTGCTCAATGTTTCTAGCTGTGAATGTGGGCACCTCTGTGTAGAGGCACTTGTGGCTCGGGGGGCTCTGTAAGACTGCTCAATGTTTCTAGCTGTGAACGTGGGCACCTCTGTGTAGAGGCACTCGGGGCTCGGGAGGCTCTGTAAGTCTGCTCAATGTTCCTAGCTGGGAACACAGGCACCTCTGTGTAGAGGCACTTGTGGCTCGGGGGGCTCTGTAAGTCTGCTCAATGTTCCTAGCTGTGAACGTGGACACCTCTGTGTAAAGGCACTTGTGGCTCGGGGGGCTCTGTAAGTCTGCTCAATGTTTCTAGCTGTGAACGTGGGCACCTCTGTGTATAGGCACTTGCGGCTTGGGGGGCTCTGTAAGTCTGCTCAATGTTCCTAGCTGGGAACACGGGCACCTCTGTGTAGAGGCACTTGTGGCTCGGGGGGCTCTGTAAGTCTGCTCAATGTTCCTAGCTGTGAACGTGGGCACCTCTGTGTAGAGGCACTTGTGGCTCGGGGGGCTCTGTAAGTCTGCTCAATGTTTCTAGCTGTGAACCTGGGCACCTCTGTGTAGAGGCACTTGTGGCTCGGGGGGCTCTGTAAGTCTGCTCAATGTTTCTAGCTGTGAACGTGGGCACCTCTGTGTAGAGGCACTCGGGGCTCGGGGGGCTCTGTAAGTCTGCTCAATGTTTCTAGCTGTGAACGTCGGCAACTCTGTGTAGAGGCACTCTGGGCTCGGGGGGCTCTGTAAGTCTGCTCATTGTTTCTAGCTGTGAACGTGGGCACCTCTGTGTACAGGCACTTGTGGCTCAGGGTGCTCTGTAAGTCTGCGCAATGTTTCTAGCTGTGAACGTGGGCATCTCTGTGTAGAGGCACTTGTGGCTCGGGGGGCTCTGTAAGTCTGCTCAATGTTTCTAGCTGTAAATGTGGGCACCTATGTGTAGAGGCACTTGCAGCTTGGGGGGCTCTGTAAGTCTGCTCAATGTTTCTAGCTGTGAATGTGGGCACCTCTGTGTAGAGGCACTTGTGGCTCGGGGGGCTCTGTAAGTCTGCTCAATGTTTCTAGCTGTGAACGTGGGCACCTCTGTGTAGAGGCACTTGTGGCTCGGGGGGCTCTGTAAGTCTGCTCAATGTTTCTAGCTGTGAACGTGGGCACCTATGTGTAGAGGCACTTGCGGCTTGGGGGGCTCTGTAAGTCTGCTCAATGTTTCTAGCTGTGAACGTGGGCACCTCTGTGTAGAGGCACTTGCGGCTCGGGGGGCTCTGTTAGTCTGCACAATGTTTCTAGCTGTGAACGTGGGCATCTCTGTGTAGAGGCACTTGTGGCTCGGGGGGCTCTGTAAGTCTGCTCAATGTTTCTAGCTGTGAACGTGGGCACCTCTGTGTAGAGGCACTCGGGGCTCGGGGGGCTCTGTAAGTCTGCTCAATGTTTATAGCTGTGAACGTGGGCACCTCTGTGTAGAGGCACTTGTGGCTCGGGGGGCTCTGTAAGTCTGCTCAATGTTTATAGCTGGGAACACGGGCACCTCTGTGTAGAGGCACTTGTGGCTCTGGGGGCTCTGTAAGTCTGCTCAATGTTCCTAGCTGTGAACGTGGGCATCTCTGTGTAGAGGCACTTGTGGCTCGGGGGGCTCTGTAAGTCTGCTCAATGTTTCTAGCTGTGAACCTGGGCACCTCTGTGTAGAGGCACTGTGGCTTGGGGGGCTCTGTAAGTCTGCTCAATGTTTCTAGCTGTGAACGTGGGCACCTCTGTGTAGAGGCACTTGTGGCTCGGGGGGCTCTGTAAGTCTGCTCAATGTTTCTAGCTGTGAACCTGGGCACCTATGTGTAGAGGCACTTGTGGCTCGGGGGGCTCTGTAAGTCTGCTCAATGTTTCTAGCTGTGAACCTGGGCACCTATGTGTAGAGGCACTTGTGGCTCGGGGGGCTCTGTAAGTCTGCTCAATGTTTCTAGCTGTGAACCTGGGCACCTCTGTGTAGAGGCACTGTGGCTTGGGGGGCTCTGTAAGTCTGCTCAATGTTTCTAGCTGTGAACGTGGGCACCTCTGTGTAGAGGCACTTGTGGCTCGGGGGGCTCTGTAAGTCTGCTCAATGTTTCTAGCTGTGAACGTGGGCACCTATGTGTAGAGGCACTTGCGGCTTGGGGGGCTCTGTTAGTCTGCTCAATGTTTCTAGCTGTGAACGTGGGCACCTCTGTGTAGAGGCACTTGCGGCTCGGGGGGCTCTGTAAGTCTGCTCAATGTTTCTAGCTGAACCTGGGCACCTCTGTGTAGAGGCACTTGTGGCTCTGGGGGCTCTGTAAGTCTGCTCAATGTTTCTAGCTGTGAACCTGGGCACCTCTGTGTAGAGGCACTTGCGGCTTGGGGGGCTCTGTAAGACTGCTCAATGTTTCTAGCTGTGAACCTGGGCACCTCTGTGTAAAGGCACTTGTGGCTCTGGGGGCTCTGTAAGTCTGCTCAATGTTTCTAGCTGTGAACCTGTGTAGAGGCACTTGTGGCTTGGGGGGCTCTGTTAGTCTGCTCAATGTTTCTAGCTGTGAACCTGGGCACCTCTGTGTAGAGGCACTTGTGGCTCTGGGGGCTCTGTAAGTCTGCTCAATGTTTCTAGCTGTGAACCTGGGCACCTCTGTGTAGAGGTACTTGTGGCTCGGGGGGCTCTGTGAGACTGCTCAATGTTTCTAGCTGTGAACGTGGGCATCTCTGTGTAGAGGCACTTGTGGCTCTGGGGGCTCTGTAAGTCTGCTCAATGTTTCTAGCTGTGAACGTGGGCATCTCTGTGTAGAGGCACTTGTGGCTCGGGGGGCTCTGTAAGTCTACTCAATGTTTCTAGCTGTGAACGTGGGCACCTCTGTCCCCGTTTATGTTGTAAGTCCCCTACCAGTGAAATCAGAGGGGACTTTAAGTTCACCCCTGGTCTGTCCATCCATCTGGCTGTCTGAATCTGGGTCCTGCAATAACTACAAATGTATGTAAGCTAGGTTGGCGAGCAATACAGGGAAGGTGCATGTTATTTCATGTTTGTGATACAAACATTGTGATTGCTTTTTAAACAGAAATAATTGAAATTGTGCAAGATGTCTGGATTCGGAAATAATGCAAAGAGTACTTAGGCAGCGTTCTAGATAAGCTGCGTATCAGCGTAATAAACGCATTAGAAATATCAAGATATGCTCAATTTATCATTTCTGTGCGTACATTTAAGCAAGCCAATCTGGAGTTAAGCAAATGATGTAAATTCTCTGCGTACAACGGAAACAAAAATATAAACAGCTGATTGTCTTTCGCCAAAATATGAGACTGGTTATCATAAAAATTAGAGCTAATTTATGCGCTGGATTGTAGAAATAGTTAGCCAGTCGGTATGTATACTCTGAATCATCGAGACGCATGGTAAATTGAGTATTGATTTTTTAAACAGAGAGTCAAGTGCTTATGTGTTTATTAAATTACATGAAGAGGTCAGCATGGCTTTTTAGACACAAAAACAAATTACTTCTCAAAGTAAAATTCATTCTTTTCTATATGGCAAAAGTTGTATCAAGTAAAAACATTGTACTGCCAATACTGAATGATTTAATTTTTTTTGTTATCAAATCAAAAAGGCCACACTTAAACGCTAATAAAACAACTGTGTAAAGTTGGCAAAAACTATTTCCGTGGCTCTCGGTGGTAGAAGCCTATAAACCAAGGACAGTCAAAAAACAAAAAACACTAAGAAACCTACTACTAATAAAGAACACACATATTTAATGGTTTATCGTGTTTAACATGATTAAAGTAGTGTGTCTCTACCCGGGCTATATTCTTGTTTTACTTTTAGCAAATTACCCTTCAAGCAAGGCAAAATTTGACCATTTACCCCCATGCTTTTAAAAGTGGGGGTATTTACCCCCATGGGTCAAAAATGATCTATAACGCTGTTAGGCTAGGTTAAATATAGGGGATATGCAGGGGTTTTATTCAGTCAAACATTTTTCTAGCTAAAGAAAGAATTGAAAACTAAAATCTGAATCCTGCCATAAGGTGAAGTACTTAAGTTTGGTTGATAAAATTATGGAAATCCTGGTTTAACTCCGATAATATTAATCTGTTTGGAAACTGCCAAAAAACTCTTGTTTTTTTTATTTCTAAAAAGGTAACAATATTGAATTATGAAGTGCAATGAATTCCCAGGGTGCAGGATCATGTGGCTTTGTGTGGTTCACATTTAAACTTTAATTGACGTTTACACACTGGAAAGTAGTGCTTTTATTTCAAATGACTTTTTAAAACAATTTTTCTTAAGAATTTCAACTAGTGTATAAAAGACAGTTTTTATGACGCTTATGGCAATGTGAAATACATCAGCATAACTTTATTTAATAAGTCTTGGCATAAATTTGGATGTGTACCGCATTCATGTACAGGGTTATGCTGCACGCAACATGAATTTTTGGCACCAATTTCAGACATAGTCAAGGATTTATTATTTAATCTTAAGATGTCGGCACAAACTGCAAGAAAAAATGCAAGAAATATAGTTTGCTTCACCTTCTGTTTGTAAACGGTTGTTTGTCATTAGATTTTATATCAATTGATTAACCTTTTACCACGAAACGTATTTTGACGTATGTGTGGTCCCTTAGAAAGTAATATTTAATTAAAGACCTTTCTTACTAGAATCAAGTTTTTAAAGCTTCATTTCTAATCCTTAGATACTGATCAGCAGCAGACAGATTGTGTTGTTGTGTTTAAAGCACATGTCCATATGTGAGTGTTGTTATGTTTTAAAGCACATGATCATATGTGAGCGTTGTTATGTTTTAAAGCACATGATAGTTTGAGAATGTTGGTGTGTTTTAAAGCACATGTGAGTGTTTTAATTTTTTAAAGCACACACTCATGTGAGTGTTGTGTTTTAATGCACAATATCATAATGAGTGTTGTTGTATTTTAAAGCACAAGATAATAATGAGTGTTGTTGGTTTTTAAAGCATAAGATCATAATGAGTGCTGTTGTATTTTAAAGCACAAGATCATAATGAATGTTGTTGTGTTGTAAAGCACAAGATCATATTTTGTTGCTGTGTTTGAAAGCACGTGATCGTATGTGAGTGTTGTTGTGCTTTAAAACACAAGAGCATACATGAGTGTTATTGTGTTTTAAAGCATCATATGTTAATGTTGTTTTGTTTCAGGTATGCAAACACAGAAAATTACTCCAAGGCTCTATCATATGTTAATGTTGTTTTGTTTCAGGTATGCAAACACAGAGAATTACTCCAAGGCTCTACAGGATTTTGAGGAAGCCTTGAAATTTAACTCTAAACATCCAAATGCAATCAAGTACATGCATGAAACTCTCCTGGCTAAGGGAAAACTGTACGTATATGTTATATAATATAGGCATGTAAGAACATTTTACAAAATTGAAATAGAACAAAGAGAGAGTTTCATTCAATACCATAAACTCCCAGACTATTTATTAAAGTTACTTTGATCCATGTGTTTGTACGAATTGTTTTAAACCACAAGTTAACGCATAATGTTACTCTTGATTACAAAGAAAAACATAAATGTTTAGGTTAAGTTGAGTACATTATTTTGTAACAACATTACTGTATGTGTCTGTATATTGGTACAAAAAGGTATTAGGGTCTTATCCAAGACCGGATTGTCTTTAACCCTTTCAGTGCTGAAACCGAATTTTCAAGGCCTTTGCAAACAGTTTGGATCCAGATGAGACTACATAAAGTGTGGCGTCTCATCAGGATCCAAACTGTTTGCTATTCTGATATATTTCTGTGAAAAAAATCGAAGGAAATGCTAATTTAAGAAATTCAGCAGACGACATTTTAGCAGACAACAAATTTCCCAGCATTCAAAGGGTTAAGGGTTTAGACAGTAACAAACAAGCACCAGACTACTGCTGCTCAGCAGTTTCCACATTTAACCTCTGATAAGCCTCGTTCAGGGAAACTTGGGCTGAATTCATGTCTGTAAAGTGTCATCCCAGATCAGCCTGTGCAGTGTGCACAGGCTAATCAGGGACAACACTTTCTGCTTTTATGGAATTCTTCATATTTAAAGAAAACATGCGGTCTAGACTGCACATGCTTATCTGGATGACACTTTAAGCACATGCATTTAGCCTGATTTACCCAGAAGGCTCTTCACCTCTGATTATGTTGTTTCAGACACGAGGATGAGAAGGATTATGGCCAGGCAAAGGAGTGCTACCAGCGAGCCCTGGACATGATGCCTGAAAGCCAGGAGGCCAGGGAATCCCTGAGATATGTCCAGTACAAGATGGTATGTACCAGTAGGGCAGTGTTGTAACATTTAAGCCTCATTCTGTGAAAATTATGCTAAATGCATTTGCATTAAATGGCATCTCAGATAAGCCTGTGTAGTCCACAGAACAACATTTTGGCGTTTATGGAATTTTTTGTTTAAAAGGGAGTCTCTCTTTTACAAAATTCAGTCTCTGTTGAGAGTGACGTACATAAATTTAGACCAGTTTTTCATAGAAACAGACTCATTTGATTCTCATTGTCTGTTATAAAAACTGAGTTCCATTTTGAAAATATAATAAATCATTTTAAATTGCGCAATATTTCCAAAATCCAACTTCAAAGTGAGGGAAATTCAAACTTTACCCCAAACTTAAAGCAATCGTTTTAATAAGTAATGATTCAGAGTTGCAATAGGTTTGAGGTATAATGACACAACTTAAGGTGAAAATCAGTAGTAAAAATTAAATAATAAAGTATGTATATATCCCATCAATGTTTGTCTGTACATAATTATTTTGCATAATGGCATAATCCTCTGAAAAAGCCTTACCAAATCAATAAACTTCCATGTTCAAACTTTAATGTTCAAAAGTAATTTAAAGCCCTGTTTTTCATCAAGGACAAAGCGGAGGGAAAGTTAAACAAAGAAGAACGTAAAGATGAACGCAAGAAGGAACGCACGCCTTCCCCTGTGTACAAGGAAGATCCCGACCCCTCACTGCCCTTCAAAGAGACCACAGATACATTGAAGAAACTGATACGAGATGAGCACAGGTCTGTATCATAGCTGGCTTGAAAGGAGATTATTGCAAAGTTTCATGAGCATTTGCAATTTTTCATCTTAACTCTGATTTTTATACGCCCGTATAAAATACGGGACGTATTATGTGAAACCCCTTGGCGGGCGGCGGGCGGGCGGCGGGCGGGCGGCGGGCGGCGGGCGGAAGGCATCACTTTGTCCGGACTCTAATTCAAATTGTATTCATCCGATCTTCACCAAACTTGGTCAGCAGTTGCATCTAGTTGATATCTAGGCCAAGTTCGAATATGGGTCATGCCGGGTCAAAAACTAGGTCATAGGGTCAATAAGTGCATTTTCAAAGGGGCCACTTTGTCCGGACTCTATTTCAAATTGTATTCATCCGATCTTCACCAAACTTGGTCAGCAGTTGCATCTAGTTGATATCTAGGCCAAGTTCGAATATGGGTCATGCCGGGTCAAAAACTAGGTCATAGGGTCAATAAGTTCATTTTCAAAGGGGCCACTTTGTCCGGACTCTATTTCAAATTGTATTCATCCGATCTTCACCAAACTTGGTCAGCAGTTGCATCTAGTTGATATCTAGGCCAAGTTCGAATATGGGTCATGCCGGGTCAAAAACTAGGTCATAGGGTCAATAAGTGCATTTTCAAAGGGGCCACTTTGTCCGGACTCTATTTCAAATTGTATTCATCCGATCTTCACCAAACTTGGTCAGCAGTTGCATCTAGTTGATATCTAGGCCAAGTTCGAATATGGGTCATGCCGGGTCAAAAACTAGGTCATAGGGTCAATAAGTGCATTTTCAAAGGGGCCACTTTGTCCGGACTCTATTTCAAATTGTATTCATCCGATCTTCACCAAACTTGGTCAGCAGTTGCATCTAGTTGATATATAGGCCAAGTTCGAATATGGGTCATGCCGGGTCAAAAACTAGGTCATAGGGTCAATTAGTGCATTTTCAACGGCGCCACTTTGTCCGGACTCTAATTCAAATTGTATTCATCCGATCTTCACCAAATTTGGTCAGAAGTTGTGTCTAGATGATATGTAGGTCAAGTTCAAATATGGGTCATGCCGGGTCAAAAACTAGGTCACGAGGTTACTTAGTGCATTTCAAGCATTTAGCATGGTGTCCGCTCTCTAATTGAAGTAGTTTTCATCTGATCTTCACCTAATTTGGTCAGAAGTTGTGTCTAGATGATATGTAGGTCAAGTTTGAACATGGGTCATGCCGGGTCAAAAACGAGGTCACATAGTGCATTTCAAGCATTAAGCATGTTGTCCGCTCTTTAATTGAAGTAGTTTTCATCTGATCTTCACCAAATTTAGTCAGATGTTACATCTAAGTGATATCTAGGTCAAGTTCAAATATGGGTCATGCCGGGTCAATAACTAGGTCTTGAGGACACTTTCAAGCATTGAGCATGGTGTCCAAAACCCTCGAACGGGCGTATCTTGTGACAGTTTGGCACTCTTGTTTTAGATTTAAATTTCACTAAGCAGAGCACAAGTTGGTCTGTTCACAAATGTAGGTACTCTCAAATCTCAGATATAGGAATATTTACATGTTCTGTTTCAAACTCAGCGTTTTGTCCGACTCAAAACTAGAAAAAAACACACACTTTCTGTAATCACCAAATTGAACATGATGTAACCTCTTCTAAAAAATTAAGAAAAAAAAAACAACTTAAGACAGAATGTTGACTTAAGTACGCTAATGATGATAGGCCCTTATCAAGAGTCTTTACCTTAGAAATTATCTTGAGGTTATAAAGAAAACTAGTACCAGTATTTTTTCAATTAAGTAACAGTTTTGTCAAGGTAATTTTCCTTACAAAATTGTCGTAAAAGTAAAAACTAAGAAAACAAGTTCTATGTGAACACTTTTATTATTGTCTTGTGTTTTTTTTTTGCTGACTTTGCAATTGAAACATTTCATAGTGGCAAATAAAATTAATACTTAGAAGATTTTATGTAGATTTTTAGTTATTTGATGGTAAAGAATATTGAACAAAAAACTAAATGCTTCCCGTGCACTAGTCAATATAATAAACTAAAAATATACAAATAAAAAATAGTATCCCACTGAACTTTTCCACACCAAACCTATTGTTAAACTAAATGAATATTCAGATTTGCTTTTCATTCTTTTAAGGTCTAGAAAAAGGCATGCCTACGACAGCAGACTTCCAGAGGAAGAGAAAATCGATCAAAAACCCAGAAAGCACAGGTCAAGGTCATCCTCGAGTAGGTCAAGGTCAGGGAGTCTTTCAAGGTCAAAGGTCAAATCAAAAGGTCATAAAGAGGAGTATAGCAAAGATTCTAAGACCTTTACACGCAAGTCAAGGTCACCAAAATATGAGTATGGAAAAGAAAGGGATGCGTCGGAGTACTTTGACTATTCTCTGAAGAAGGTCAGAAGATCTGGATTCAGGGAGAGTCCAACAAGAAATATGTTGCCGGAGAAAGACATCGAGAGAAGTAGCTACCAAAGAAGCTCCGAGAAAAAAGATTTTGATCCTCGGAAAGGATACCATGCTGACAGGGAGAGGTACATGGAAAAGGGCATCAGGAAATCAGAGACTCCAGAACGGAGAAGTTCCAGGAAGGAAAGCCAGTCTCCAAGGGATCTTGCAGGCGGCTTGAATCCTGTGAGAGTGAAAAGAGAGAGCAGACGAAGCGAAACCCCAACCAAGGACGAGGTTGCAGATCGACTTGGGTTGGAGGATATTTCGCCAGAAGACCACAATGCAAGGAATGAGGACTACAAGCTATTGCTTTACAGGAAAAGGGAAGAGGATTACAAGTTTAGGGAGGCGCAGAAACGACGCGAAAGTGGCGAGTATTTTGAAAAGGATAGGAGTGGGAGAGATAGGGCTGGAAGAGGGGATCAATTTTTATCTGAACGTGGAATGGCTAAGAATGCAAGTGCTGACGGTGACAGGCAGGAAAGCAGGGGATCATACGAAAGAAGGTGGTATGATCCGTCTCGCGAGGAAAGATATCCTGGTGGAGAAACATCGGGGAGGTTACGAGAGAAAGAAGAAGCGGAGTATGCTGAAAGAAGAATTGTTTCCATTGATAAAAGAAATAAAGCGGATTGGGAGGACCGTGAGTATGATTCCAAGGACAGAAACATGGCTTCAAATGAGCAGCGCTCTTCTAGGGACAACAGGCATTATCACGAGACCGACTCCCCAAGTCTTGAAAAACGAGGAATTGTGCTCGGCAAAGGGTCTTCGAGAAAAGATTCAAAGTCACCAAGGGATATTGGAGATAGAAGCCTGCAGAAAACTTTTTCATATCCCAGAAGTAGGTCAAGGTCACCGGCACAAGATGGGAAGTCGCCAGTTAGAGTGATCAAGATGAAGCCTAAAGGTCAGGATATTTCCCAAGGCAACAAAGGTCAAGACCAGGTTGAAGCCCAGAGCAGCAAAGGTCAAGATGAAGAAGTAAAACCAAAGGATGACATTTTCCGCGAGAGTGGAGAGCCAGCTCATGATGCTGACAAAGCTAAGAATCAGTTTGCTACATATGTTCCCAGGTCTGTTAAGCTTAAAAACAACCCCGAGAAAAGTCAAAATCCAGAACGACTTCCGTCAGGTGACCAGATCGCTTATGATGATGGCAAGGGACAAATGCCTTCAAAAGAGAATGCTAACCACTTTGAAAGGCATCCATCAAAGGATGACAGTGAGCATTTATTGGAATCAAGAACTGTAAAGATGAAACCACTTTCGGAACTGAATGTGGACAACGATCCTAGATTCAAATTCCAAGCCATCAGAACACCAGACCAAAAAAGGCCAAGTTCAAGGCATTCATCATCTCGCGAGGGATCCCGAAGTGGCAAGGCCAAATACGACCCTTTTAGACGCTCTGAATCTAGGTCAAGGTCACAAAGCGTCGACATGCAAAAGTCGCGGACATCAAAGACGCGGAGAAGTAGCAGTGAGAGCTCAAGATCGAGAAGTCGCAGTCGTAAGAAGTTAAGATCTCGAAGCGGAAGTTCTAGCTCTGGGGACAGTAGATCTGGCGGAAGACGCAAGCGATCCAGGTCTGATTCTAGAGACGCTTACAGCAAAAGGTCAAGGTCAGAAAGTAGGTCACCTTACAGTAAATCAAAGAGTCCAGGAGGAAAAAGGTCGGAGCCTGTTGTTGTACCAGAAATCGTGAGTCGATGGGATAGTCCAAAGGAGAAAAAAAGTAGGTGGGAAGGTCAGAATTTCAAGCCGGAATCATTCAAGAAGGTTGATTCTAAGGTGGATACAGGCGCTGTTCAATTATTTCCTATTATTTCCTCATCTCCACCACCGCATAGAAGCATGAAGCCAGAGGAAAAGAAAAAGTTGGACGAGAAATGGAAGGAGCTGAAACCTTTAAAATTAGATCCAGAGGAAAGCAAGCAAATGGAATTACAGGACATTGTTAAACAACGGGCTGCTGAAGTTGCTGCTAAAATAAGCACTAAGTTCATTCCACTTCCACCAAGTAATGAACCAGATAGAGAGCTTAAAGAGAAAGTTGCTATGGCTTCAAAAAAGATAAACCAGTTGATACAGCCGGAGAAAGAAAGGGAAAAGAAGACATTCAAATGGGAGAGCAACTCTGATAGCGAAGTGGATGAAAAGAAGAGGAAATCGGTCGTTAACAAAAGGGAAGATTCAGTGAAGAAAAGGAGTAGATCATCATCTTCTGAGAGTAGCCGACGCAGTAAAAGGAGGTCAGGCTCAGACAGTCGTTCCCGATCACGAAGCAGAGACAGGAGATCTAAATCACGATCTGAAAGTAGGAGCAAAAGCAGGAGTAGAAGCAGAAGCCGCAGCAGGAGTAGAGACAGAAGATACAAGTCAAGGTCCCGAAGCAAGGATCGACGTAGATATAGAAGTCGCAGTAGGTCAAACGAAGGCAGATCAAGCAAGGATTATTATCGCCGGCGATCAAACGAGGACAGAAGACGTGACCAAACGGAGTATTACGGGGGAGGGAGAAGAGGATCGGGAGACCAGCGGGTATTCTGGTTTCACAAGAATAATGATTACCATGGTGATAATAAAGATGGAGGATACAAGCCATGGTTACGAGGTGGGAGGGGAAGGGGGAGATTCCGTGGGGGGTACAGGCCCTGGATCCCCAGGGGAAGGGGCCGTGGTCGAGGGAGGGGTTGGGTTGATTACAATAAACAGGATTCACACAGTTACCGCGGCGAGGAAAACCAGGGCTGGTCCGATGATCATTACCACCATGCGGATGTGAAATCAAAATGGGAAAAAGAGGAGGACCAAGTTGAAGAGGAGGAAAGTGGTAAGGGAGAAGATGGGTCCGATGCCACCAAACCACAGGAAACCCTCAATGAGCTTGAGGAGTTTTATCACAAGCTGAAGACAGACAAGAAGAGGAAGCCCATAGATGTTCCTGAGGAAAAGAAGGAGGTTGCATAAGTGGTGATTGGAACTTTCTTACACTTCTGTTAATTTAGTATTCATAAGTGTTTTTTTGCACTGATATTCTTACTGATTGAAATGTGCTTCGACAATTACTTGTTTTGTGATTTTTCTCTGTTTGCTTTAAAAGATGTTTATATAATTATGGTTTATGATTGTTTGTTTAGTGACATTGTATTATGGAGGATTTGGTAGTTGCTGACAACATTGCAGCTGTGTCATTGACCTGCAATTACTGCATGGACTGCACAGGCTTATCTTGGACAACACTTTACAAACATGGATTAAGACTGGTTTTTGCAGAGTACAGGTCATTTAAAAAAATGTCAGTATAGAAAAAGACATTAGTTTTGTTAGTCAGTAGGAGAGAAGATTATAAATGTTTAGCTGCCATGGGTTAGTGTTTCTTTAAATTGTATATTTGACAGAATACAGTACAAAGTATTGTTTAAATTTGCCTGTATGTACCAACTACATACTTTGCTTAAGTTTTCTGCCAGTCCTCAGTGAGTGCTATGGGGGACAATCCTCTTTCGAATTGATGCTGTTTTTAAATCTTTTTATTAATCAGAACTTTAAATATTTTTTTATTTTCAGTTAATTTGCTGCCTCTATAAAAAAAACATTACAATTCATACAATTATGTTAATTAATTTTAATTTATCAATCATTGTGTTTTTCTATTCATGTTGATGCATTTTAGTAAACTTGTTTAGATTTTGGATGAATGACATTGGACGTTATACATGCATGTATTTATGCATTGGATGATAGTTTAGTGAATATTTAGTGTTTTAAGTGCCATTACTTGTTTTAAATACTTTTTTGCAGCGAATATTATGTTTTAAAGTAGCGATTGAGAGTTCACTTTCAGCAATTAACATTTCATAAATCAACCATTAGTGTAAAAATAGTCATTAGCATATCTTAAATACCATAAACATGATGGTAAGTAGATATTTGGTAGAATGAATATTTGATTTGTTTATTATGTTATTTATTTAATTTTCAAGAAGGAATACATTAATGTATGTTAATTTGTTTAAGGAAGAAACTTAAGAGATTTTGTCATTACTTAAACTGCAAGGTTTACAAGTAAAATTTGTATTGAAACTTGCTAATTACAGGTTGTTGTTTTTATGCCCCCTAATGGAAAGATCGGGGGCATATTGTTTTTGGCCTGTCTGTTTGTCATTCATTGTGTGTGTCCCAAAACGTTAACATTGGTTAAAGTTTGGTCATAACTATTTTTGAATATTGAAGATAGAAACTTGATATTTGGCATCCATGTGTATCTCATGAAGCTGCACATTTTGAGTGGTGAAAGGTCAAGGTCATCCTTCAAGGTCAAAAGTAAAAAAATGCAATCCAAGGGAAGTAAAAAGCTTTAAAAGGGAGATAATTTCTAAGCCTGCCAAATGATATATTAAAATTTTATTTCAAAGTGACGCAATAGGGGGCATTGTATTTCTGACAAACACATCTCTTGTTTCTACATTTAATCAAGATAAGAAATTAAAATGAAGAAACAATAGTATAATAATGTCTTCAAATATTTAGGTGTTCTAGTTAAATTATAAAAATATTTAAGTTTACTTTTTATGTGATTCTTCGAAAATATTGCTTTTTTTATTTGGATAACACTTTGTTGGTTTAAATCCATTTGAAAAAGTATGTGTGCATATTTCTGATACCATTCAATCATGTTTGTGTTTTCAACACTAACCACTTGCCTTTGTATGTAATACAGGAATAAATTGATTCAAACTTAACATTTGTATTTGTACTTACAGGTTTCTTCGACATGTTTGACGTTGAAAATATATTCTAAATCTTGAATCAAGTTTCGGGTTTAAAATATTAATTAGGTAATGAAAAACCAATAACCCGATGACCATGAAAAAACTGAAGTGGTTGGACTATGGTTTCTACTGTTTGAACCTTCAGTTGGTTTGATAGAAATATCATGTATGTTCTTAGAAGGATGCAATTACTATTTATTGCAAATCTTTTCCAGCTTGTCAGTGTAGTTAACCCTTTGCATGCTGGGAAATTTGTCTTCTGCTAAAATGTCGTCTGCTGAATTTCTAAAATTAGCATTTCTTCGATTTTTTTTCAAAAAACTATCAGAATAGCAAACAGTTTGGATCCAGATGAGACGCCACGTTCTGTGGCGTCTCATCTGGATCCAAACTGTTTTCAAAGGCCTTCAAAATTTGGTTCCCGCATTGAAAGGGTTAAACATATCTCTCAGCACATGCAAATATTTTCACAGTTATTTCCATTGCTACACTTTACGACTAGTGTCCACCATCTAAAAACTGAGAAGACACTGAACTTCATTAGTTTATGTCAATGTTAAGCTGCCACATTCCCAGGTATAATGATTGATGCACAATCCAGATTTTTTAATAAAGCCTTCTGGAATGTTTTCGCATTTCTCCTGCATGCCATCTGCGATACATCGTTTTGGTGCATAGAGTCTATATGTGGAGGAGGCTAACTATTATGTTTTATATAATAAATATTGTGTTTTTGCATGGTATTTCTCTGTTTGAAATACCATGAATCATTTGCAGAGCAATCAACAAATATTCAGAAAGAAAATAAACATCAATTTCAGTATTTCCAATCCTGAACATTTCAATCAGGGAGTCATTTGACCACTGGTTTACAAAATCTATTGGAATCCCTGAGTGTAGTTGTTTAAAAATAAAAGTATATAATGGAATATAGTAAAGCGTAACTAAATAAAATTTCTGTCGATACTTTTGAAATCCAAGGATCCGTTTCTGTGAAGCTTTAATACTGCCACACCCACTTCGTGGAATTTATTAAATTCCCCTACCACCAAGGATCGTTTCTGTGTAATTTTTGTTGAAAATTGAAACAACACATTCAGACATAAAATTAGTGTTTTTACCAGGCCATTTTAGCGTGGCGAAAAGCCACGCCGCCCTCTCGGATCGCCACTCTGCCCTTTTCAAAGACAAATTTCGCCACGCGCCCTTCTTGTCAAAGGCCACGCGCCCTTATCGATAACATCTTTATTGCCTTATGACCTAACTTGGTCCGCAAAATCAGCGTCCTTGATTGTCTGTGACGCTCCGACTGTGCTTGATTTACTCGAGAGACGTCAACGTCTAATCGACTATATTAATTGAGCAGATTTAATCTATTACAGTTCTCGATTTATAGGTAGACTGCTCCAAAGCTGTGAATTAGTCATGCGTGAATAACCCCGTGTCAGTATCAATCGATAATGCCAGAGGCTATGTTATACCAAGCGCACTTTTCGGTCGGCAATGTGTACTCATCCACGAAATCGTTACTTCGGAGACTTTTGATGAAAAACTCGATGTTATTATCGTGGCAATTGTGCATTGCATGCTTTATCCAGTTATATCAAAACATATATTTTTACGCATAATTACATTTAAAAACACAAACAAATTTATTCTTTATCGCTTTCGTCTTTAAGATAATTAGATCTAATTATTGAAGTAATTACTGAGACTTAAACTAATTTAACAAAATGCGAATCGCGTATACGATTTAACGTTGATATGCGCACCTGTCGCTCACATCATTTGACATTTTAACAACATGGCGGACTATACAGAATTAAATTGCGACTCGGCAAAATGGCAAATAACGTCGTAAACGATCGAATTAACGATGGAGATTATACATTAAGAAGGAATTAATGAAATGTCTGTGATAATCAATGATGCATAAAAATGTTTTAGATAGCAACAACATTATTTATTTATTTGTAATCTACTCGGTGGATGTATGTCTAGGAAACGAGTGTTTGCATATTGTTAGCGATCAATTTACTCGCAATGTTATTTTAAACATCTGGCAAGATTATTGTTAGAAAATGGGATAAGACAAACATGGTTTCATTTATATGTTAGTGGATCTGTGTATAATCTGATTCATATGTGTATATCGCTTTATTATGTTTGTCGTGCTGTACAGTTTATTGAAACAGCATGGAACTTAAATATACATTGCAAGGTAAATATATTAATATAAATCATAGTAAGTTAAATACATCAATTACCATTAAATGTGCTTGTTTATATGTTATTTTTTCCACAACTGCTTCTGATGCGATTACATGTTTCCCCGTAATTCAGGTATTCAGGGAACGTTTTTGCCCTTTTTTACCTAAACTGCGCGCTAAAATGCCCTTTTTGAAAGTAATGCGCCATGCCCCTTTGCCCTCCTGGGGAAAACACTAAAAATGATCTGTAGTTTTCTAGAGACAATTTTACCTGATAGCCGTTTGAATGGATATTATGGAACTTATGGTTTAGGACAACAGAAATATTCCAGCGAAGTTTGGCCAAAATATACAAGGTGGTTTAACTTTTTTTCACATAAGAAGTCAAGTGAAAATGGCTTTTGTATCTAGCATTATTTTATTACACATTATTTTGTGGCATCTAAGAATACATAATATTTGAAAATTATAAAAGAACAGGAAGTGGAAATAGCAAAGAAAATGGAAGAACGGTGTTGACACTGAATAAAAGTACGTTCAATATTTTACTTACTTTTTGATGATTTTACATTTGCCGTGCTCTGTTCATTGCTTAATAATGACGTAAAAGGTTGAAAGAATGTTTACTTTTCGGAAAAAGTTGTATCCCCGTATCATTCCCGTGCGGTAGATGAAATTTTCTTCGTAACGGTGTCGACATTACGGACAGAGCCATAACTGACCATTTATTAATATTCTGCATATAAAGCTACTAAATTTAACTGTTATTAAGTGAAGTTTAAATATATTTCGCTCCATATGTTGTTTTTTTTCGTTTGACATTCTTTTATAAAACAATTAAGAAAATTACCCTTTAAGAATTCGGACCACACACCGTTACTAAAATACATGGGGGTTAGTTGGTCCGACAAAGCATAAAACTGCTTTAAGCGTGTGATCTGCTAAGAACTCTTATAAAATATTGTTTACATATTATTTAACATTGTAATTATGAAACTTATCTCTGTTAATGTCTACCATTTAGATAATTGTTGAATATGGACAGTAAATGGAACCTAATCAAATATTCACCCAAAACCAGAAGAGCCTGCGAGCAACTCACAGTCTGTTCAGGTTTTATGCTGTTTGCTGCTCATAAGTATCTAAGGGTCGGGAATGAAGCCTTTAAAACTTGAATATAGTAAGAAAAGTCTTTAATTACATTTAACTTTTGAAGTGACTACAAATGCGTCAGAATACGTATCTAAATGGTACAGGGAGAAGTAAATTAAAGGTTAATATGAGGTACAGTTGACTGTTGAACTAACACTTTGGCTATAGTAATCTGAAACAAGAGCCTGTCACAATGATGACTGATACCTATCGATTTCAGCTGTTGTAACATGTAGTAAGTTATAGCCATAAAAAACAACCACGGGGAGCACCCAATTTTAAACCCCGGGTTGAAGCCAGTTTTATTTTACTTAAAAAACAAGAAAACCGACTGAGCATTTAATGGCATAAGATACTGCTTAAAAAAAAATATTTGGGTTGCAAATTTCATTTCTGTGCAAAATTGCGACTGCGCTGCAACAATAGATAAAACTCCCAGAACTGTATATTTACCTCAGCCGTATCTTACATATTTAGCTTAGCTGAGCGATTGTGATTGACTTTCGTTTTCCATGCGTCTTCATCATTTATCTTCATACTTCCTAGGCCCCATTTATTGTTGGATCTATTATTGTAACTTACAGCATAAGCCCAAAGTCTATCATGGCCTAATTGGAAGCATGGTCATGTGTGAGGTAAAACACAACCAGGTCACAAGGTCAAACTAAAGAAAATGCTTTTTTACACCCAGGAAGTAAAATGGATGGTCCAAACGTAATGAAACTTGGTCATATTTGAAATAATGATACCTCGGCTGAGTTTGAAAATGTTCCGGTCCGTTGAAAAACATGTCTGCCAGAGGGCGGGGCAGTTTTCCTTATATGGATATAGTATAGTAAAGCCTTGTTCAGACTCTATTGAGTCACACTTTTAGCCCATTCTTCATGAAACTTGGTCATATTTGAAATAATGATACATCGGCTGAGTTTGAAAATGTTCCGGTCCGTTGAAAAACATGTCTGCCAGAGGGCGGGGCAGTTTTCCTTATATGGATATAGTATAGTAAAGCCTTGTTCAGACTCTATTGAGTCACACTTTTAGCCCATTCTTCATGAAACTTGGCGAGAATATTTGTTCTTAAGATGGCTTGGATGAGTGTAAAACTGGGTCATGGAAGCACAAACTAGGTCACTAAGTCAAATTGAACAAAAAGCCTGTCAATACATGTACTGTTAGTACTCTTAAAATCACAATTTAGGTCAAATCTTCATGAAACTTGGTCAGAACTTTGTTCTATTGACATACATCTCAGCCAATTTTTATGTCCCCCACCCACTATAGTGGGGGACATAGTGTTTTTGCCCTGTCTGTTGGTCTGTACGTTGGTCTGTTGGTCTGTTTGCTCCAACTTTAACATTTGCAATAACTTTTTCAATATTCCAGATAGCAACTTGATATTTGGCATGCATGTGTATCTCATGGAGCTGCACATTTTGAGTGGTGAAAGGTCAAGGTCATCCTTCAAGGTCAGAGGTCAAATATATGTGGCCAAAATCACTCATTTTATGAATATTTTTGCAATATTGAAGATAGCAACTTGATATTTGGCATGTATGTGTATTTCATGGAGCCGCACATTTTGAGTGGTGAAAGGTCAAGGTCATCCATCAAGGTCAGAGGTCAAATATATGTGGCCAAAATATCTAATTTAATTAATGCTTTGGCAATATTGAAGATGCTAACTTGATATTTGGCATGCACGTGTATCTCATGGAGCCGCACATTTTGAGTGGTGAAAGGTCAAGGTCATACTTCAAGGTCAGAGGTCAAGTATATGTGGCCAAAATCGCTCATTTTATGAATACTTTGGCAATATTGAAGATACCAACTTGATATTTGGCATGCATGTGTATCTCATGGAGCCGCACATTTTGAGTGGTGAAAGGTCAAGGTCATCCTTCAAGGTCAAAGGTCAAACAAACAAAAAAATTCAAAGCAGCGCAGAAGGGGACATAGTGTTACTGACAAACACATTTTTTCTTTTTATGTCCCCCACCACTACATGTATAGTGGGGGACATATTGTTTTTGCCCTGTCTGTTGATCTGTCTGTTGGTCTGTTTGTGCCAACTTTAACATTTTGCAATAACCTTTGCTATATTGAAGATAGCTACTTCATATTTGGCATGCACGTGTATCTCATCGAGCTGCACATTTTGAGTGGTAAAAGTTCAAGGTCATCCTTCAAGGTCAAAAATACTAAGTCAAAGCGGCGCAGATGGGGACATAGTGTTTCTGACAAACACAATTTTTGTTTTAAATAAAAATGTTTAT
The DNA here is from genome assembly GCF_020536995.1 of Dreissena polymorpha. NCBI lineage: Eukaryota > Metazoa > Mollusca > Bivalvia > Myida > Dreissenidae > Dreissena > Dreissena polymorpha. The sequence goes on along the minus strand of NC_068360.1, from coordinate 56,632,813 downwards.
GTTCAAAACTTATATTATTCTGAACCCAACCTTCTTAAAAAAGTTGTTCCTTTCTGGCGTCAGGTGAGCCCCTTGTGGTCCATGACACTTTTGTTTTCACAAATGAATGAAAATCTTTAATTGGTCTAAACTAGCAGAAATAAATAAACACGAAACACTTTTTATAAATTTGTTTACTACAAGATTACCAGTACATTGTAAAAGAAAATTTATTATCAGAACACATCCATTTTTGGAATATCACAACATTATCGCTACAATATTATACATTACATGTACACCACTAGAGGAACAATACTAGCAGGAGGGGTAGGCAATGTCTCAAGCAAACTATAAAGACAACATCACATCACTAGCATTGTTAAGAGATGTACTTGGAATGCCTGTCTTTAACTGACTGACTGAGAGCAGTATTCTTTTGTTGGGTTACTAAAGGCAGGGCGACCTCCTACCTGAATAATGGTTGAATGGTCAACTAACAATAATATGATGCTAAAGCCATGTAATACTGTGTGTCAATCTATAAAATCTCAAATATCCAAAAAGAACACTTGGTACACTGTATTTAAGACAACATTAACCAATTAAAAAGTGAAAACGGGTGGGAGATTGTTTTTTATAAAAAGGGCATACAACTGAATGGTCGCACACCTTCTAACAGTCTGCTTTGGCTAGATTCATAAACTGTTCGTGACTTTGTGTTCTTTAATTCAAATTCTGATTCTTTAATGACAATACATTTTACGCCATATTTTAAAGGAAGAAAATGTTATTCAGTCTCTTTCGTGTTACTTTCTGTTAAAATTCTTGTAAATTATATATGAATATAATGAATGAATATTCAATGGGAAACTGAAATGAGAAGCTAAACGATACTAACTAGGCTGTACACAAAGATGCTAATATCATCATCATCTCATCTGCAATATCTATAGTATCATCTTTAGATAATGCAACAATATGTAACAGTGCAACATGTCAATACGTGTACAACATTGCCCTATTATGTTCACAAGTAGAAAGGAGCAAAGTGTAAACAGTGCATCGAAATATAAAACATACGTAGTTCAATCTGTGAATAAAGATACAACAAATATCAAACAGAAAACAAATGATAAATCACTCAAAATGATATACCATTCTGACGATATTATGTTCAATATTCATATAAATTACATGCAAATGAAAAACAACATACACAATATTTTTGTGGAAATATAGAAGCCAATACCCTCATTAGATATTATAGATGTTTCAACTGTACATTTCCTTTTAAACAAGTCACTTAATGCTCAAGTAAGTACACTATTGTCTAATGCTTCAGAAAACATGATTTTCCTTTAGTTTTATATTACACATAAATGCAAATTGTACAATAAAAATAAACTTTTAAACTCCTCAAGAATGATCATTATCTAACAGTGATAGCATTCGTCAACCATAAATTGATGTAAAAACTAGATTTTTTTTTTTAGAAAAAGACATCAACATCAAATGAGAAAATGTAATTTTCCATTCATCAACAAGTTGGATTACTACTTAATCTAGATATAACAGCAAACAATTTGTTTGTTTAAAAACAATTTGTTTGTTAAATAGTAAGAAGAAAACAAATGTTTGTGAAATACATTATTAATACAAGAGGGCCAAGATGGCCCTAGTTCGCTCACCTGAGAGGAGTCGGTTCATTCAATCTTTACCAAATGTCAAACTTGACGTAGATAATGTCCAGACAAACATCCTGGTCAAGTTTCATCATTATTTCATCTGCGAGACATGATCAATGTACCTTGGGTTATCCGGAAACCATTTTTTTAAGTTGAGTCACCGTGACCTTGACAGCCATTGTGTGAATATGTTTTTTGGCACTGTGACCTTGACCTTTGACCTAGTGACCTGATAATCAATAGGGGTCATCTGCGAGTCATGATCAATTTACCTATTAAGTTTCATGAACCTAGGCATAAGCGTTCTTGAGTTATCATCCATAAACCATTTTACTATTTCAGGTCACCTTGACCTAGACCAAGTGACCTGAAAATCAATAGGGGTCAGCTGCGAGTCATGATCATTGTTCCTATGAAGTTTCATGATCTTAGGCATACGCGTTCTTGAGTTATCATCTAGAAACCATTTTACTATTTCAGGTCACTGTGATCTTGACCTTTGACCTAGTGACCTGAAAATCAATAGGGGTCATCTTCGAGTCATAATCAATGTACCTATGAAGTTTCATGATCCTAGGCATAAGCGTTCTTGAGTTATCATCTGATTACCATTTTATTATTTCGGGTCACCGTGACATTGACCTTTGACCTAGTGACCTGAAAATCAATAGGGGTCATCTGCGAGTCATGATCAATGTACCTATGAAGTTTCATGATCCTAGGCATAAGCGTTCTTAAGTTATCATCCGGAAACCATTTTACTATTTCGGGTCATCGTGACCTTTGACCTAGTGACCTGAAAATCAATAGGAGTCATCTGCGAGTCATGATCAATGTATCTATGAAGTTTCATGATCCTAGGCATAAGCGTTCTTGAGTTATCATCCGGAAACCATTTTACTGCTTTGGGTCACCGTGACCTTTGACCTAGTGACCTGAAAATCAATAGGGGTCATCTGCCAGTAATGATCAATGTATCTATTAAGTTTCATGATCCTAGGCATAAGCGTTCTTGAGTTATCATCGGATAACCATTTTACTATTTCGGCTCATCGTGACCTTTGACCTAGTGACCTGAAAATCAATAGGAGTCATCTGCGAGTCATGATCAATGTACCTATGAAGTTTCATGATCCTAGGCATAAGCGTTCTTGAGTTATCATCTGGAAACCATTTTACTATTTCGGGTCACCGTGACCTTGACCTTTGACCTAGTGACCTGAAAATCAATAGGGGTCATCTGCGAGTCATGATCAATGTACCTATGAAGTTTCATGATCCTTGGCATAAGTGATCTTAAGTTATGATCCGGAAACCATCTGGTGGACGGACGAACCGAGATGAGCCAACACAATATACCCCCTCTTCTTCGAAAGGGGGGGCATAATGAGAAAACTGCCCCCTCCCAGCAGCCATGTTATTCATTTGACCGGAACCAATTTTTGAACTCAACTCTCGTATCAAGAAAACAAATGTTCTGAGCAAATTTCATGAAAATTGGGCCAAAAATGTGACTTCTACTAAGTTCACATGTTTTCACTATATACATATAGAGAAAAATGCCCCGCCCACTGGCGGCCATGATTTTTCACCGATCCCGACCATTTTCAAACTCGTCCGAGATATCAATAAAACCAATGTTTGGACCAATTTTCATGATGATTGGGCAAAAATTGTGACTTCTAGAGTGTTTACAAGGTTTCTCTATAGCCAAATAAGGAAAACTGCCACTATATACATATAGAGAAAAATGCCCCGCCCACTGGCGGCCATGTTTTTTCCCCGATCTCGACCATTTTCGAATTCGTCCGAGACATCAATTGAACCCATGATTTGACCAATTTTCATGATGATTGGGCACACAATGTGACTTCTATAGTGTTAACAAGGTTTCTCTATAGCTTAATTAGGAAAACTGCCCCGCCCACTGGCGGCCATGTTTTTCAACGGATCGGAACCACTTTTTAACTCAACCAAGATATCATTAAGACAAACATTTTGACAAAGTTACATGAAGATTGGGCATAAAATATGACTTTAACAGTGTTTACAAGGTTTTTCTTTTTTTGACCTAGTGACCTAGTTTTTGACCCGGCACAACCCAGTTTCTTACTCGGCCGAGATTTCATTGGGACAAAGCTTCTGACCAAGTTTCATGAAGATGGAACAAGAAATGTGGCCTCTAGAGTGTTTACGAGCAAATGTTAACGGACGGACGGACGGACAAAGAACGGTCACAAAAGCTCACCTGAGCACCTCAACATAGATGGAATACAGATTCACAATAACAACATGTAAGTCAACAAATAGTGAATCACCAAAGTCAATACAAAAGCATCAACATGGTTCAAATGTGGAAGCAGTGAGGCCAATGTGTTATCAACATGTAAAAGGGTAATAAACAATAATGCAATACGTAAAGAGCATTAAGTACGCCTTTAAAGAAAACATAATAAAAATGAAACGAATAAAAACAAACAGATACATGTAGGAAAATATGCTATGAAAAAAATGAATAAACAATAACAACCAGACACCATAACCCTGAACAATTGTATCATGCCTATATACATTATACATGACTGCTCAATCAGGAATTATATGAGCGAGCCTCGTTCTGGGAAAAAGGGCTTAATGCATGTGCGTAATGAATTGTAACATATTAGCCTGTTCAATCTGCACAGGCTAATCAGGGACAGCACTTTCTACCTAAACAGGATTTCTGCTATTAAGAGACCAGCTATAAACAAAAAAGTAAAAAAATGCGGAAAGTGTTGTCTCTGATAAGCCTGTACGGACTGCACAGACCAATCTGGGATGAAACTGTATGCACATGCATTAAGCCAGATATTCCCAGAACGCCACTCATGTGAACTCCTGGTAGACTGCTAGTAGCAATTCAAAATATAGCTCAGTTCTTTCAGGAACCTATAACATTTATGATATACACCGATCACTTATTTATTGATGCTTTAATTAACAAATGATTACTACAAGTCAAATGGTAAAAACACTTTTTAAGGAAAGTACCTTTTTTTACAAAATTTATTTTATATACCGATATATTTCAATATTTGATCTACATATACTTGTTAAAAAAGAAAAACAAAATCATCAAATCCAAATTTAACACACAGAGTGAGTAATATCGACCTATTTACACACACCTGACCACAAAGTACTGTTCATAAACATCACTAACACAATTTGGTCATCAACATATCGTCAGTTCTTTCATTAGAGCATTACGAGACCAAAGTTTAATACCATTAACTTATTTACACACACCTGACCACAAAATAATGTTCATAGACAGCACTAACACAATATGGTCATCCACATACCGTCTGTGCTTTCATTTAAGCATTACGTGACCAAAGTTATATTATATATTAACTTCCAAACTTATTGTCGTTTATAAAGGATCTGGCACGATCGAGTTGTCATATCATACCATATTTTATTAAACGAGTTCAGGAATTTTGTTAGTAAGCGAGCCTTTACTAACGAATTTCCTGGACGAGTTTAATAAAATATGGTATGATATGACAACGAGTATCAGATCTGTTTTATCACATGCTTTTAAATGAGCAAATTAAATAAATATTTACGCAAACATAATTATAAATCTCGAATATTGTTTACATTTCCTGACGTCATTTGGAATGCAACGATCGGCTTTTACAAAGCAAAATGACAAAATGCGATTGGTCAATAAACGAAAACTAAGCCAATGAAAACGCTTAAAAATATTGTATTACACATGTGTAATATAAAAAAAATATGTAATGGTTGTATAACATTGGAAAGAGGGTATAGCATGTGATAAAATTATAACAGACGTTAAAGTTTAATGCGTTATCATATGACAAAGCAAGCGATACCTTTTACATTTCAAAAGTCAATAAATTTATAAAGAAAATAAGTACAATAGTCTTAAAACCATCCAATGTTTCAAATGGACAGAGCAAAAGATTACTTTTACACTTAAGATAACACGTAAATGTAGTACCAGTAATTAACAAAACACACCAAAACATTCACCAAAATATCTGCAAAACTGTCTAGCACCGTGTCTTTATGAATATCCGTCAAGTCCCAGATCGAATGAACACCACCTTACGCACCCTCGCAGGCTTTTTGGTAGAATGAATATTTGATTTGTTTATTATGTTATTTAATAATTTTTCAAGTAAGAATACATCAAGGTAGGTTAGTTTGTTTAAGGAAGAAACTTCAGACATTTTGTCATTACTTTAACTGCAAGGTTTACATGTAAAATCTGTTTTGAAACTTGTTTATTACATATTTTTTTCTATATATAATCAAGATAAGCAATTACAATGAAAAAACAATAGGATAATAATTTCTTCAAATATTTAGGTGTTCTAGTTAAAATATAAAAATATTTAGTTGACTTTTTTGTGATTCTTCGAAAATATTGCTTTTTCTTTTTTTCATTTGGATAACATTTGCTTGTTTAAATCCATTCGAAAACGTACGTGTGCATTTTTCTGATACCTTTAAATCATGTACTCGAATATTTTAAGCACCGACCAGACGAGAAAGTGTCCTCGAATTATTGCCAGTTAATTAGGTGTGAAATGCCTTTCAGGGACCGGCACACGTCCTCGAGTTATCGAAAATCGCATGTTTGATTTATTGCGGGTATTTTTATATAGAAATTAAAGGAAAATGCTAGGGACTTCTTTAAATGCTCGAGTTATCGCCAGTTTTCGAGAAATCGCCAGCTCGAGTTATTGCAATTCTACTGTATGTGTGTTCAACACTAATCACTGAATTGCCTTTGTAGGAAGTACAGGAATTAATTGCTTCAAATTTCACATTTGTATTTGTACTTATAGGTTTCTTCGACATGTTTGACGTTGTTGAAAATATATTTTTATCTTGAAACACGGTTCGGGTAACAATTATTAATTAGGAAATGAAGAACCGATAACCCGATGACCATGAAAACAACTGAAGTCGTTGGGCTACGGTTTCTACTGTTCACACCTTAATTGGTATGATAGAAATAACTCTAGTTATGAACATGTAAGTGCTTAGAAGGTTGCCATTACTATTGTATTGCAAATCTTTTCCAGCTTGTCTGGGTTGTTCACCATAACTCTCAGCATGTGCAAATATGTTCACAGTTATTTCCATTACTACACTTTAAGACTAGTGTCCACCATCTAAAAACTGAGAAGACACTGAAAATCAATAGTTAATGTTAATGAAAACCTGCCACATTCCCGCGTATTAATTATAATAGATGAACAATCGAGATTTGTATGCCCCCGGATCGAATGATCGGAGGTATATTGTTTTTGGCCTGTCTGCCATTGTATGTGTGTGTGTGTCCCAAAACTTCAACCATAACTTTAACCTTGGTCATAACTTTTGCAATATTGAAGATAGCAACTTGATATTTAGCACGCATGTGTATCCCATTGAGCTGCACATTTTGAGTGGTGAAAGGTCAAGGTCATCATTCAAGGTCAAATATATGGCTTCAAAGCGGCGCAATAGGGGGCATTGTGTTTCTGACAAACACATCTCTTGTTGAATAAAGCCTTCTGAAATGTTCTCGCAGTTGTCTCCTGCATACTATCTGCTTTGCATCATATTGTTGCAAAAATGTGGAGGAGGCTAACTCTAAAATATATTGTATGTAATAAATATTGTGTTTTTGCATGGTATTTCTCTCTTTGAAATACCAAGAATTATTTGCCGAGCAATCAACAAATATTCAGAAAGAAAACAATGTATTTCAGTATATCCATTCCTGAACATTTCACCCCTGCACATTTCAATCAGGGAGTCATTTGACTCCTGGCCCCGAGTTCACAAAGCAAATTGAAATCGATTTTCAATGTCAAGTGACATTGATTTTCAATTTTTGTCATCGGTTCTCAAACTTAGTGTTCACAAAGAAAAGCGATGTCAAATGACATCGAAATTGATTTTCAATTTGCAATCAATGACACTGAAATTGACATTGATATTGGGCACAGGTTTGTTCCTTTTTTTGCCACCTAGTGTGGCACCTTTAAAGCGACAATATAACTCGTCGTACCGATCATTTATCAGTTGAACCACGAAGGTTTTTTCCGACATAGACCAATGTACCTGAGCAGTTATTGTAGCTAAACTATCATTGCAGCAGACGTCAACAAAAAACAACTTCCGCTTTACCGCTTACATCCACAAAAAGTCGAAAAAAATCAATGTCGTTAAAACTGATGTTGAACGACATCAATTTTAAATAGCTTCTTGAACTCGAACTTTGTCATCGATGTCACTTGACAACGACTTTCAATGTCTTGCAAAATTGATTTTCGATGACAGTAAAAAGTTTTGTGAACACGGGGCCTGGTTTACAAAAATCTATTGGAATCCTTGAGTGTATTTGTTTTTCAATAGTGTATCAACAAAATATTAAGGAATATGGTAAAACATGACTAAAGATAAACATCTGTGAAAACTTAAAATCCAAGGATCCGTATCTTTGAAGCTATTGTCAATATGTCACGCCCACTTTGTGGAATTGTGTAAATGCCCTTAACAACAAGGATTATTTCTGTGTATTTTTGTTGAAATTTAAAGCAACACATTCAGACATGAAATGATCAAAGGTTTGCTAGTGATTGATAATTTGTATCTGATATCCACTTGATTGGAGGACTTCTGGAAAAGGACCACAGATATATTCCAGCGAAGTTTTCTCAAAATATACAAGGTGGTTTATGAGAAGTAAGTTTAAAGGTTAATATGAGATACAGTAGACGGTTGAACTAACAATTTGGTGAGTAATCTGAAACAAGAGTTTGTCACAATAATGACCAATACCCATCGACTTCAGGTGTTGTAACATGTGGTAAGTTATAGCAAAGCCATAAAAAACGACCATGCGGAGCACCCAGTTTTAAACCCGGGTTGAAGGGAGTTTTATTTTACTAAAAACAAAAAAAAACTCACTGAGCATTTAATGGCATAAGAGTGACCAGTGACCATACTGCTTTTTTCAATATTTTTAGGGTTGCAAATTGCAATTTTGTGCAAAATTGCAACTGTGCTGCAACTATAGATACAACTCCCAGAACTGTATATAAACCTCTCTATAAGCCACTTTTATTGTTGGATCTTTATGTAACTTACAGCATTAGCCCAAAGTCTATAAAGTCCTAATTGGAAGCTGGGTCATGTGTGAGGTAAAACACACCCTGGTCACCAGGTCAAATAAAAGAAAAGATTTTATACACCCAAGAAGTAAAATGTATGGTCCAAACTTAATGAAACTTGGTCATATTTGTTCTAATGATACCTCGGCCGAGTTTGAAAATTGTTCCGCTTTGTTTAAAAACGTGACAGTTTTCCTTCTGTGGCTATAGTGAAGCCTTGTTCAGACTCTAGGGAGTCACATTTTTAGTCCATTATTCATGAAACTTTGTGACAACATTTGTTCTTACCATAACTCTGAGTATAAAACTGGGTCATGGAAGCAAAAACTAGGTCACTAAGTCAAATTGAACAAAAAACCTGTCAATACTCTTTAAATCACAATTTAGGTCAAATCTTTATTAAACTTGGTCAGAACTTTGTTCTGAAAAAGTTCTGACATACATCTCTGCTAATTTTGAAAATAACAAGAGATGTGTTTGTCAGAAACACAATGCCCCCTACTGCGCCGCTTTTATACATGTTTTTTTTTTAAACCTTTGATCTTGAAGGATGACCTTGACCTTTTACGACTCAAAATGTGCAGCTCCATGAGAAACACATGCATGCCAAATATCAAGTTGCTATGTGAATGGACATATAAGTTATGAGCATATTTCCAAACCTAAACGCAAAGTGTGACGGACAGTCCGATCATATATGCCCTCTTTCGGGGGCATAAAAAATGTGCCTACAAATTAAATATGTTCCATAAAGTACTTTTATTATTCTGAACCCAACCTTCAAAAAAAAAAGTTATTCCTTTCTGGTGTCAGGTGAGCCCCTCGTGGTCCATGACACTTATTTTCACAAATGAATTACAAGATATCATTGAGAAGAATCTTTTGACTGATTTTCATGAAGATCGGACAAAAGTGTGGCCACTAGAGTATTAACAAGGCAAATTTTGATGACGCACAGCGGACAAAAGGCGATCACAAAAGCTCGCCATGAGCACATTGTGCTCTGGTGAGCTAAAAGACTGAAAACTTGGGCTTATCTAACAGAAAATAATAACCACAAAAGGCTTTTTATAAATTTGTTTACTACAACAAGATTACCAGTACATTGTACAAGACCATTGATTATCAGAACACATCCACTTTTGGAAAATTATGTCACAACACGATTGCTACAATAATATACATTCCATGTACACCACTAGAGAAACAGTACTAGCAGGGGGTTGTCAATGTCTCAAGCAAACCATAAAGACAACATCACATCACTAGCATTGTTAAGAGATGTACTTGGAATGCCTGTCTTTAACTGACTGACTGAGAGCAGTAAAATTTGTTCATTCACTTAATTTTTAATAGGAGAATTAAATACAATTGTTGTATCCTTTTTGTGGGGTACAAAAGGCAGGGTGACCTCCTACCTGCAAAAATGGTTGAATGGTCAAATAACAATAATTTGATGCTAAAGAGTGAAAAAAAAGGGTGGGACATATTTGATAAAGGGCATACAACTGAATGGTCGCACCCCTTCTAACAGTCTGCTTTGGCTAAATTCATAAACATTTCGTGACTTTGTGCTCTTTAATTCAAATTCTGATTCTTTACGGACAGTACATATTATGTCATTTTTTAAAAGGAAAAATTGTGATTCAGTCTCTTTCGTGTTACTTTCTCTAAACACCATTGTGAATTATATATACTACAAGAGCACCGCATAACGGGTGCCATGCCCGGCTGCGAAAGCTTGTCAGATTTTTTTTAGAGGTCCCAGTGACCTTGACCTTTGACCTAGTGACCCAACAAGAGATGTGTTTGTCCAGAACACAATACCCCCTACTGCGCCGCATTGAAATAAAATTTCTATTTAGCATTTGGCAGGTATAGAAATCATCTCTCTTTAAAGGTTATTACTTCCCTTGAATTTTGTCCAATCCAACCAGGGGGGGGGGGAGGTGGTGAAGGTCTCACAGTCAATTAAGACCATGTCAGACATCACTGACAACCAAGGCCTGTGGTTTAAAAGAAATCATAGCCAGAGTTGATCATGTATCTATGGACATAAGTCCACAGGTATGTAATGAACATCAAAGAAATTATAATTATATCATTTAAAAAAAAAATTGACAAATCAATCATTTGGGTTATAAATATACAAAATAATAAATCTGCAGTAACTGTGAAAAGAACTTCAATTCTTGGTAAGGAAATATATAATATGAGATTTATAATTATATAAATTACTTCCCTTGAAAATAATTGTCTGTTAACAAATCTCTATTTTTAGTAGCAAATAATTAAAAGCCACTATCGTGACTGTAGATTCACCACTCAAAATGTGCAGCTCCATGAGATACACATGCATGCCAAATATATAAAGTGGCTATGTTCAATATTGAATAATTTTCTCCCTTTTTAAAGCTTATTACTTTCCTTAAATCTGTATTTTTTACCATAGACCGTAAATGATGACCTTGACCTTTTACCACAATGTGTTTGTCAGAAACACAATGCCGCCTACTGCACCGCTTTGATTTATTTAACAAAAATATATATGTGGGCAGGTCAGATAACTATGTCCATTTAAAGCTTATTACTTCCCTTGACTTTGTTTTTTCGACCCTAGACCTTGAAAGATGATGTTCACCTTGAAATTTTACCACTCAAAATGTGCAGCTCCATGAGATGCACATGCAAGCCAAATATCAAGGTGCTATCTTCAATATTTAAAAAGTTATGACCAATGTTAAGGTTTAAGCACGACGCCTACGGCGGACGGCGGACAGCAGACGACAAGCTGGCTATGACAATAGCTCAGATTTTCTCCGAAAACAGCCTCGCTAAAAATGAATATCCAGTGGGAAACGGAAATGAAAAGCTAAACAATATTAACTAGGCTGTACACAAAGATGCTAATATCATAATCATCTCATCTGCAATATCTATAGTCTCATCTTTAGGTATTGCAACAATATGTAACATTGCAAAAGTAATAAGTGGAGAAAAATGCAAGAGACAAATATAAAGCTATTAAATACATGTCAGTACGTGTACAACATTGCCCTAATATGTTCACAAGTAGAAAGGAGCAAAGTGTAAACAGTTCATCGAAATATAATACATACGTAGTACAATCTGTGAATAAAGACACGACAAATATCAAATAAAAAATGATAAATCAATCAAAATTATATACTATTCTGACGATATGTTCAATATACATACAAATTACATGCAAATGAAAAACAACAACATAGAAAATATTTTTGTGAAAATATAAAAGCCGATGTCCTCTTAAGATATAAGACATGTTTCAACAGTACATTTCCTTATTTACAAGTCACTCTATGCTCAAATATGTACACCATTGTCTAATGCTTTAGAAAACGTGGTTTTCCTTTAGTTTTATATTACACATAAATTCAAATTGTACAATAAATATAAACTTTAAACTCCTCAAGTAAGATTATTATTTAACAGTGAAGGCATTTGTCAACCATGAAATTGATTTAAAAACTAGAATAAAATAATTTTGGAAAAAGACATCAACATCAAATGAGAAAAGTTAATTTTCCATTCATCAACAAGTTGGATTTCTACTTCATCTACCTAGATATAACAGCAAACAATTTGTTTGTTTAATTGTAAGAAGTAAACAATTGTTTATGAAATTACATATTAACAAAAACCATCAACATAGATGGAATACAGATTCACAATAACAACATGTAAGACAACAAGGAGTGAATCATCTTAGTCAATACAATAGCGTCAACATGGTCCAAACTAGAAGCAGTGAAAAAAGTTTGTTAACAACATATAAAAGAGTGAAAATAATAATACAATATGTAAAGAGCATTCAGTAACCTTTAGAGAAAACATAATGAAACAAATAAAAACAAACAGACAAATCTAGGAAAATATGCTATGAAAAAAATAAATAAACAATAACAACCCGACACCATAACCCTGAACAATTGAATCATGCCTATATACATTATACATGACTGCTTAATCAGGAATTATATGAGCGAGCCTCATTCTGGGATAAAGGGGCTTAATCCATGTGCGTAAAGAATCGTCACAGATTAGGGACAGCACTTTCTGCCTTAACTGGCTTTCTGCTATAAAGAGACTAACTATAAACACAAAATTCCAAAACAGCGTAAAGTGTTGTCCCTGATAAGCCTGTGCAAACTGCACAGACTAATCGGGGGTGAAACTTTATGCATGTGCATTAAGATATGTTTTCTCAGAATGCCACTCATGTGATCTCCTGGTAGACTGCTAGTAGCAATTCTAAATATAGCTCAGTTCTTCCAAGGACCACCTATGACATTTCTGATATACATGTACACAAATCACTTATTTATTTTTGCTTTAATTAAAAAATGATTTCTATAACTCAAAAAGTATTAACACTTTTTAAGGAGAGTACCTGATTTTTACGTAATTTATTTCATATACTGGTATGCAGTAAAAATTTCAATCTTTGATCAACATATACTTGTTACAGAAGAAAAACAAAAAACTTCAAATCCCACTTGAACACACAGAGTGATTAATAACAACCTATTTACATACACTTTATCACAAAATACTGTTCATAAAAATCACTAACACAATATGGTCATCCACATACTGTCTGTACTTTCTTTAGAGCATTACGAGACCAAAGTTAAATAACATTAACTTCCAAACATATTTTCATATATTTATAACAGACGTTAAAAGTTTAATTTTAATATTTTAATGTAAGTCAAAGCAAAAAAGGCGATGACTTATACACTTATACACTAAATATAGACTAATAAAGAAAATAAGTACAGTAGCCTTCAAGCCATCCAATGTTTCAAATGGACAGAGCAAAAGTTTACTGATACACTTAAGACCAAAAGTCAATAAAGTACAGATAATTAACAAAGCACACCAAAACATTCACTAAAATATCTGCAAAACTGTCTAGCACCGTGTCTTCATGAATATCCGTCAAGTCACAGATCGAATATACACCACCCTGAGCAGGCTACATGGTGTCCATTCTTTCGTATGACCCAGTAGAAGTCTCCGCTTTGTTGTAGCTGCTAACGAGTTTCATCCACCCTACTGCTGGCGTCTGGAATGGTTGTCGTCTGAAATATGGGGCAAGAAAACGGTCAGCATCTTGTCCCAACTTTCTTGGTTTATGGGATTTTGGGTGGGATGGGAATAAATAAAATTCTGTATGCAAAACTCCAATTTCGTTGGAAATGGTGCAATACATGAGATGAGCGAAACACGATATAAATGTGGTTGAAAGCTGATATATTTATAATATTAAAGCGAGAAACTGGATAATTCAGGTAGGCAGAGAGGGGTGGGGGAAGTCTGTGTCCTTAGGAGATTAATGGATTTAATTTTAAATAACTGATCCCACTAATATATATAATACTATGATTGTCTTAGCATCCCATATACAAAGTAGCCTGGTTATTTTTTAAATCAATTTAATTGACATCATTCCATAATTAATTTTTATTAGGAAAGAAAAAAGTATTCTTTTTTAATAATTTTGCTTAACAATCTATGTATTATTTCCAGTATATGATACTTCATTGAAATTTGCACAATAACTTAATTCATTCTGAAGATTGGACAATTAAAATGGTTGAGTTATAAATGCAAATTTTAGCAAAGATCTATTTAAAAAAATGTTTTATGCACCTCAAGTTAAATTTATGTTCCCCAAAACAAGACTGGGACTAAAGCTAAGTATTACATCTGTCATTTATGTTTGCTGTTATATAGACAATTTATGGTGGAATTGTTTGTAATGTTTGAGAAACAAAGCCAACAGTGCAGTTTAAGTTTTGTAGGATGAAATAAATATACAAAGAACAAGTTTTAAAAAGAAATGAGTAGAAATAAGAATTATTAATAAAGGCTTCTAAAATTTCAACTATACTTTTACCAATTATTGTAGAACTAACACTTCTACACTATAATCATGCACAGTTAATACAGCTAATATCTAAAAATACAGCCAGCTAAAGTACCACGGTAAATAGAGAAAAGAAAGATGGAAATGAAAATTGCCAAAGAAGAATGAAGCAAAGATGTTGTAAGATGAAATACTAAAATAGAAATGTTCAATCATGATGAATAGATTAGAAGATATCTAGATATGGTCACAAAATAGTGATTTACCGTAATTACTCTATGTTTTCGGACACTCTAAGTTTTCGGACACCCACTTTTTAAGCAAAAATAATTATTTTTCATGACTCTTAATTTTTGGACACACTAGTTTTCGTCCACAATTAATGTCTCTGAGTTTTCGGACAGTATATTTTACAGCGCTATTTTACCAAATTTCGGTCCTGTTTTCGATATCTAATGACACTTCAATAATGGGGTTTTACAACCAGATTAACATCATAAAACATGGCAGGTGCATGCCTGAGGGTAACGGACCATTACACATGCGTTATTGGGTAAATAACCTTGTAAACCGGTATTAAACAATGGTTTCGCCCGATAGCATAAGCTTTATGACAATAACCAGGGGTAGTGCCAATTAACAGTTCCATTATCCACCACAATGGTACAACCCCATCTCAGTAATATAACTGTGACAAATACTAAACGCTTCGAAGTGTGATGCACCCTATTGCAAGTTTTACGAACAATGGAAGGTGTTAGACAACAAATATTGGAAATGAACAAACAAGGAATTCATAGTTTGCTTTTGTATTGCGTAAATTACAGGTTCATACTAGCGTGTATCGGTACATCACATGCTCATCTTTGAACACATTGGTCAAAGTACAACCTTGTAGTATCTTTGTGTCACATAAATGAAGCATTTGAAATAATTTAAAATGCAGTGCAAACATATTTAACTGTAATTTATACTTTGCAGCATAGTATTTTACAAGCGCGTGCTATTACCGGTAGTCATTGATACAATTTACGCTATTTTCGGATACTTCAATTTTCTCTAAGTTTTCGGACACCTGTATTTTGTGAATATTTTTCGTATCTAAGTTTTCGGACACGAAAATAAATAATTATTTTTACATGTCCAAAAACATAGAGTAATTACGGTGATGTTCGTTCATTTGCCGCATCGTACAAAAAAATTGAGCCTACATGATTTGCCTAACATCTGATATTTTTTTTATAACGTGTGTGTTTTTTTCCATTAATTTTGGTTAAGCCTACATATTTTGCAATACAGACAGTTTACCGTACTTTCCTTTAATCAATTAATTGTACAACATGACAGCATTTTATAAGCTGAATACATAAGCTTCTATTATTCTACACCTTTCTCTCGGCTATAATTATATTGAAAATATAATAAAAATATTTATATTTAAATTGCACTTGCTTGCCAAAAAATGGCTGCAATTTTTGGGGGAATATAAATATCAATTTATAGTGGCCAAAAGTTATCAGACAGAACAGAAAAGTAACATACCATAATGAAATGATAAACTAAATGATACATGTAGTGATAAGGCAAAATAATTTACGAAAAAGAAATAAAGTAATATACTTCTTCTACATTTATTAAGCCATTTTACATGGCTTCATTCTATTTCTAGTTTGCATTCTACTACACTGTGACAAAAAAAAGAGCAACATAAAGGACATGTTATAACTATTCACAAATGTTTTCATTCAACTTCATGATCAATAATGATTTCAATGGAAATTGTCACTTTTTGTCCCTTGCCATTCCAAAATAAACTTAATATGAAAACCAGTGCTGTAAATATGATCTATATTCATTCAAAGCTGACAACATAATTGAATTCAAATAACGTAAAATGATGATGATGTTGGTACGATGATCACTAGCTGTGAGAGACACAGTCTACCTGATGATGATGATGATTCATTAATCATGCATCATGAAACATTCAGCTCATGCAAAATCAACTCAATAAAATCCAGTCATGAAAATAAATCGGCTACTCCATATTTTGCACAACAGCGCATTTGCATTCCGCTGGCTCCCAATTGAAACTGTCCCGAAATGGAAAGTTTCAAAGTAGGACACATGGCAGCATGTGTTCAGCCTTACGTTAAAAAATAGCAGCTAACAAAAAATAGATTTGACATACACTCAAGTTTTCTTACCATACCTGATTTAATAAAGTTTCACAGAAAATATGTTGATAAAATTATGCTTACAAATATAAACGACTTATTAGAATCAAACAAGAGAATTGTTAGTAAAGTTAGAAAGGGAAAAAATGAACTTATTAATACTAACTAGTTTCTTACAAACAAAATTATCAACAAATAGTAAATAAATCAAATTTAAGGTGAAACATAATATTTAAAGAAACCAAACTACAGGTTTGTATACAGATCTTAATTTATTGTGCTTGAACTCAATATAATAATATACTAGGTACATTGAATTAAATGTAAGCAAAATTAAATTTTGTTCAAAGCAGCACTTATTTATCTTTGCTAATTTTAATAACTAGAGATTGAGAATGTGTTGAACATCAAGAGTAAAACTTACGAAGGTTTCTTCTCATTCAAATCTGTTGTGTCCTTGACATCTGTGAATTTTTCCATGCCTGACATTGCGTGATTGAAACACTGTACTATTTCTGAAATTAAACACGTTTAATAAAGCACAGCACCATTTCTGAAATAAAACATAAAATACTGTATTGTTTCTTTAAAAAAACATGTTTAATAAAACACTATATCATTTCTGAAATAATTGTCCTTTTTTAAATTGCCAATTTTTTTCGACTACAAAATTCAGACTTAAACTTGGCATAAGGTCTCTTATAGGACAGGATCCCGAGTTCTATGCCGAACATGTACTTATGACTGCTAACACATCACAGTTTGTTTATGGTCAAATTTGAGGCCAGAATTCACATTCCAATTTTGTTATTTATTTTTTATTGCAAAATGTAGATCATCTTCCTATCCAGCTCTCAAAGTAAATAAAGTGTTTAACACATTTTATTCTCATTTTTAAAGTATTTTTAGCAAAAAAAACAACACCACCAAATTTTAAATTTAAGTCAAAACGGCCAGTTTTTTTAAATTCAAAGGTCCCCAATCCCATTCCCTAAAGGTGAAAAAACACTGTCACATATTAGCAAAGTCAGCAGACACGTTCAATCCTCACCATCATCCAGTTTGCTAATCTTTCCCGCCATCTGCAGCAACTCTGCCACCTCAACGTCTGCAGGAATCCTGGGGAACCTCAGCCCCTCCTCATCCACGTGTAGTCCCAGCTGTTCCAGTAGGCCGATCATGTAAGGGTTCTGCATTAGTGACACCTGTAATGCATGTACCAGCATATATATTATACGTTGTTTTAGATTGAGTTGGGTTCAGAGACAAATGGGCTTAATGCATGTGCGTACAGAATTGTCCCATATTAGCCTGCGCAGTATGAACACGCATTACGCCCAGTTTTCTCATGATGCACACGCATTAAGCCCAGTTTTCCCAGAGCAAGGCTGCCTGTAAAAACCTATATCTGTATTTAAAATTTATAGAATTATATTATGAATTGCGGTCCACACAGAATAATCAGGGAAGACTCTTTCTGCTTAAAGTGGATTTAAGCTAAAGAGAGACTCCCTTTAAATATAAAAATACCATAAAAGAGGAAAGTGTTGTCCCTGATTAGCCTGTGGAGTGAACAGGTTAACCTGAGACGACACATAATGCACATGCATATAGCCCCGTTTTTCCAGAGCTTAACTCAAGGCAAAGATTAACCATGACATCAACTTTACTAAAGATATCAAAGGAGAGGAAGGCAGGGGTTGGGAAGGTCGAGTCTCACCTGCTCCTCATTGTACATGACCAAAGGCACGTCTTTCTTCTTAAGTGCAAAATACTTGATCACTGGCTCTATCCTGGAGCCCGGCAGTACAGCTCCTGGAGTTACAACATAGCAATGGTAAATATTGCCAAACAGGAAATCTAGGTAATTATTATTGACCACTTGAAATGTCAAAGATAAAATGTTGTATTGGTTCAACAAGAATATTCATACTATGTAATTATGGTAATGATATTTAAAGGAAACAAGCAAATTCGTTGAATTGATATCCCCGCCAATATGCTTTTGGACACAAAAGTGTTATATTTGACACTCAGCTAAAAAAGCATTTTTTTAAGATACAAAGGGCCATAACTCTGTTATTAACAGATGGTGTACAATGCCATTTGGCGTGCATCATCCTCTTATCCATATATATATACTAATACCAAGTTTCAATGAAATGGCTACGGACACAAAAGTGCCGGACGGACGGACGGACGGAAAGACGGACAGAGGGAAGGACGGACAACGCAAAAACAATATCCCTTCCGCCTATGGCGGGGGATAATAAAAATTGTAAGGTGTGATTGTTCGAACTGTAGGGTACATATAAACAACTGTTGATGACATCAACAAATTGTTCAAATAAAAGCTGTTCAACCTTTCCGGATTTCTACAACTTTGGAAAAACATCTGCAGGTTCAAGACACTGACATATTTTATTCACCAAATATATTTTCATTCAAATTGATAGAATATGAATGATTTTAAAGTATTTATATTGTGTCAGCTTTGCTTACAACTTTATAAGTACAGATTTATGGGTTTTTCCAAAAACTAAAAGCCAATTCCGGCGAACGTCTATTGTCGAAAATATCATTATATAATATACATTATACTTAACCCTTTCAGGCTAAGAAGCAGAGTAAAAATGACTTCATGTAACCAGAATAAAATTATAACAGTCTGAGAGTAACTCGCAGTCTGATCAGGTTTTATTCTGTTTGCTTCTCATCAGTATCTTAGGTTTGAAAAGGAAGCCTTAAAACTTGAATCAGGGCCCCTATTCACCAACACTTTCTTAGACTTACGATAAAGAATAGACTTGGAACCAAGACAAATGCGTTATGTGTTTGCAAATATATTAATGCCTACAATGGTGATCATGTCATAAACAAAATGTTCAACATAAACAAGAGCTGTCAGAGGACAGCGCGCTCGACTATTCGAGTGCTTGACAGTATAACGTAAGCCATCAATGGGAAATTGTTCGAAAAAAAAAATTGGGGGGGGGGGGGGAGAGGGGGGTATAATGTGGGGTGTCTTTATTAATTAGATGTTTAAAAAAAAGGGGGGGTAGGGGGGTGAGAGGGGGGTATAATGTGGGGTGTGGTAATTTATAAGATGATGTTTAAAAAAAATGTGGGGGGGGTGAGGTTGGGGGGGGGGAAGGGATTCTGGGTAGGGGCGTGGGGTATTAGTTTAGTTTAAACCTATTTATTTTAGCTTGATTGCATCGAAAGCCTAAGGCTTATATAAACGCTCTCGAGTCTGTTTCCTGGGCGGAACCAGTACTTGGTGTCTTTGGGGGAGATCTAAAGAACGCTCCCATGGTGGGGATCGTACCCATGACCTCCCAGTCGCTAGGCGGACTGTTTGGGTGGAATCCATTGTGGTATGCAGGTAAGTGATGTTTTGTCAAAGTAATAGTAAAATGTGATCATAAATAAAGAAGTTATGGCAATTCAAGCAAAATGTTCAATTATCTAAGTGTAAAAGGGGCCATAATTATGTCAAAATTTTTGATACAGTGGTCTGCTCTTGTTTATAGGTTGGGGTCATGTTGGTTAACAAGTATGCAACATATAAAAGCAATATGTCAAAGGATATAGGAAATATTTGGGGTAGTACGCAAACTTTAACATAGATTTATCAATAATATGCATATTCTAAGTATAAAAGAGGCAATAATTATCACAAAATGCTTGATAGAGTTGTCTGCTCTTGTTTATAGGTTGGGGTCATGTTGGTAAACAAGTATGCAAAATATGAAAGCAATATGTCAAGGGACAAAGAAAATATTTGGGGTAGTACGAAAACTTTAACATTTGCACGCTAATTAAGACGCAGACGCTAACGCTAACGTCGACGCTGGGGCGAGTAGGATAGCTCCACTATATATATTTTATATATAATAGTCAAGCTAAAAATGATACACCCGGTAGACTGAGGTGTTTAAAGCTAAGTTTGAATCAAAATTCTAGCAATTCTTAATATATCAATTTAAAGAAATTTTTTTTTTCTTAGACTTAAGTCTAAAAACTGTTTTGTGAATGCAGGCCCCAGTAAGAAACGTTGTCCATTCAATTTGATTTTTTTAAGGAATAAAAACACATCAAATTGCTTATCTGAATGGTAAAGTGTTAACACCCTACCTGATTTCACAAAGGCAGTCTCCAAAAGACAGTTGCGCACATGCTGCAGCTGTTTGTCATATCCCTCTTCCTCCAGCTTTCGTAGGCAGAATGGGACCACTTTTTCCTCCTCCATTCGAGAGAGCTCTTCCAAGGCAGATAAGAACTGATCACCCTTGGTGGAGAGCTCGTAGTTCTTCACAACAGTCTGGAATAAAATTTTTAATGAGCCTGGTTATGGGAAAACTGGGCCTAATGCATGAGCATTTATTGTCTTTCCAGATTAGCCTGTGCATTCCTACTCACATGCATTAAGCTCAGTTTTCCCAGATTGACACTTATATAAAATTATAACAAATAGAAGTCAAATTACAGCTTTTTCAGAATTGTTACTTATATCCCACCCCCAACCGCTTTGTTGACGATTTCCAAGGCCAAATTACTCAGAATTGTTTGGACCACTGAGGTTGAAGTATCTTGGAACACTGACACTTCATGCTGATGATATATTTGAAGTTACACTTGTATTCTTTAAGACTAAAAGAAATTTTGACGCAGTTCACTCTGCAAACTAAATTCATTTTATGCAGACAAACAGACCAGCCATCACACCAACGGAGCAATTCAAATATATCCAATTCCTGCAGAGTGTAAATAATCTGTGTATTAAGTCTGAATAACACAAGTGCATGAAAGGAAGAGTCTATAATTAGTAAATTTCTGTGGCTATTTTTGTTTCTCAATTTAACCCTTTCAGCGCTGGAACCGAATTTTGAAGGCCTTTGCAGACAGTTTGGATCCAGATGAGATGCCACAGAACGTGGCGTCTCATCAGGATCCAAACTGTTTGCTATTCTGATAGTATTTTGAAGAAAAAAAAGAAAATGCTAATTTTAGAAATTCAGTTGACGACATTTTAGCAGACGACAAATTTCCCAGCATGCAAAGGGTTAAATCCACATTTACATTGTGCCCTCACTGATAACAAACCTGTTGCATGAAACCCTTCTCTGTTGCTATGAACCGCTCCAGCTGGCTCTCTGACAGCCAGTCCATCTTGTACAGCTGGTTGACAACCTGAACACAAAAACACAATCTGAAGCCTTGTCACATGAGTCGCGATCTGAGAAAACTGGGCATAATGCCTTTGCGTAGTGTCGTCCCAGATTAGCCTGTGCAGTCCGCACAGGCTAATCAGGGACGACACTTTCCGCCTCAACAAGATTTTCGGTAAGAAGGGACTTCCTATAAACGAAAAATACCATATAAGCGAAAAGTTATGTCCCTGATTAGCCTGTGCAGACTGGCTAATCTAGGACGACACTTTACGCACAGGCATTATGCCCAGTTTTCACAAAATGCGACTCATATGTTCAAGGGCCAAATACTCAGGAATTTGCTAATCACTGATGAAAAGATATTATAATATATCAACACATCATGGAAGATACAAGTAAAATTGTCATCACTGAAATGTTCCACTTTTCGGCTACATCTTTTGTAGAAAAACAACGCAACATATGGCTTTTGAAATTCTTAATTAAATTCATAGAGGCTAATAAGCTATTTTTATGAGTCATAAAAATAATGTCTATGCAGTCTGCATGTGTACCTCAATTTTCAGTTTGCGTATGCCCTTGTCAAGTAGCCTGCGTGCCACCTCGTCGATGGCATCACTGCGTCCCTCCAGCTCACCCCACCAGCTGGTGAGAAGGTCTATCTCCTGAATGGTCCAGCCATGATCCAGCGCGTCACTGTCATTGTCCATGTCAACACTGAAACAAGGAATGGCGTAAGAAAGTTTGGCTTAATGCATGTGCCTAGAGTGTCGTCCAGGATTAATGCTTTCTGCATGGACAAAATTTTATTTATACAATACTTCCTCTCAACAAAAATTTTACAAAGAAGCCTCTCCCTGATAAGCCTGTGCAGACAGCAAAGGTTTATCTGGGACAACACTTTATCCAGCTGAAATGAACATTTTGCACTCAGTCGTCCAACTTTGTTCTGTCTACACTATCTAACCAGGCATTGAAGAATCCACTAGACCGCTCGCATATGCGAGTGAAATTGACGGTCGGGCGAGTAAAGTTTGTTAAATACTCGACCGACCGGGCGAATGCTGTTTTTCAAGTTGATAAATATAAATTCAGTTCCAGAACTCCTGCCACATCGATACAAATTGCGAATAATTTTGCGAACGAATAAAAAATAGGTATAGTACACAAAGAAACTGAACTTTCGTTTTAACAATGAAAAATGACGTCACGGGCACAGTAAAAATAATTCTCGAAATCTGCTGCGCTCTTTTCGTAAGTGCCAGTGCTCTTAGCTAATCGATTAAAAGGTAGAAAAACAGTTAAATATATTTGTCATTCCGTGAAGAATAAAATTTCATTTTAATGTAAATATCAATAAAAAATAATACATAACTGGTTAATTATAATATTTCTTATATTCAATTAAAAATAAACAGAAAAAATAATTATTAATAAACAAAATAATTCGTGATCAGAAGCCTTAGCCAAAATTTACCATATTGTAACCATTTCTCAATCAAGCGTGTCTTTCAGTAAAAGTTCGTCTGAAATATTAAAAAACTCAGCATGGAAGTACTCTATTTATAAAAATATGTGCAAGGTGGTGGAGACAGGGAACAGAAAGAAGGGTCATCAAAACGAATAGCGGAAAGTATTGAGAAAAGGAAACAGGTGCAGAAAATGTAAAGAAAGCAAATAAAATCCATCAGATAATGTAGTTAATTTGTTTGCAGTTTAGTGTTCATATGTTACGTAGGTTAAACAGGTTCTGGTTGATCATAACTAAAAAAATAAATATAGATATATATTTTAAATGCAGGGCGAGTAGATTAAAGTGAAGGGCGAGTGGATTGTCAGGTCTATTCGCCCTGCAGTGCGAGTGGCTCTGGAAAAATTCTTCTATGCCTGCTAACATTTAGTAAAGAAGACAAAGGGGTATTCCCAGAAAATGAAGGTGAACACCCCAAATTTTAGGGGCCATGTGCTCATGGTTGTGCAACAGGTGCCAACCTTGACAAATCACTAAGTTACACAAATGGCTCAGCAGTGTACTGGTAGAGATAAAAACCTTACTGCTGGGAACTAATGCAGAACATTCACCAAAATGTCTTTCAAAGTATTTGTCTAACTGATAAATCTTAATATCCAGTTACTCCGTTACAGCAACTAACTGGAGCTTGTCCCCAGACACTGAATCCCGTATTCTGGAGCAAGTTGTTACCAGTATAAACATGTAATAAAAAAATAAATCTAACAGGCAGAAACAAACAGATAAATCAATAGTATTTAATGGTGATTTCGGTATACTCCGCTTCATCTTGTACCATGGGCATAAAGACATGTAAAATGCATGTAAAACTACCGTTCATTGGGTGGAGAGATGTTATCGAGTCCAAAGTTGACGGCACACACAAGGGGATCAGTCTCAGCCAGGGCCAGGAACTTCTGTATGATGTACTCCATTAAGTCATTCATCTCCTGTAAAATATAAACACAGGGGGTTGAGTGAATCATTGGATTAGTGCTCTGCATGTGTGTTAAGTGTCATCTAAGATTGGTCTACACAGTCTGCACAGGCAAATAAGGGACAACATTTTTGGATGGATATTGTTATATTACAAATGGATATTCGCCTAAAAGAGACTTTTTTTTAACAAAATATACCAGAAAAGCGAAAAGTGTCTTCCCTGATTAGTCTGAGGGGACCTCACAGGCTAATCTGGGACAAAACATTACGAAAATACATTTAAACAAGATGCGTTTGTGAAACACATTGTCCCCCTTTATGACGTTTGACCTTGAAGGATGACCTTGACCTTGACCCTTCACCACTCAAAATGTGCAGCTCCATGAGATACACATGCATTTCAAATATAACATTGCTAGCTTCAATATTGCAGAAGTGACATTACATGAGCAATTTTGACCCATATATTTGACCTTGAAGGATGACCTTGACCTTTCACCACTCAAAATGTGCAGCTCCATGAGATACACATGCATGCCAAATATCAAGTTGCTATCTTCAATATTGCAAAAGTATTCATAAAAATGAGCGATTTTGGCCACATATATTTGACCTCTGACCTTGAAGGATGACCTTGACCTTTCACCACTCAAAATGTGCAGCTCCATGAGATACACATGCATGCCAAATATCAAGTTGCTATATTCAATATAGCAAAAGTTATTGCAAAATGTTAAAGTTGGCGCAAACAGACCAACCAACCAACCAACAGACCAACCAACAGACAGGGCAAAAACAATATGTCCTCCACTACTATAGCGGGGGACATAAACAAACTTTTCTCAGGCGTTGCTCATATGGTTATAAACAATCCCATGAAACCAGGCCCCGTGTTCACAAAACATTTTTTGCAATCGAAAATCGATTTTGCTTGTCATTGAAAATGGATTTCCATTGTATTTGAAAGGCAAAAATGAAAATCGATGTCAGTTAAAATCGATTTTCAATTGCAAAATCGTTTTGTGAACACGGGGCCAGGTTTTGAATGTTTTAGTAATTAATTTAATTTCAATAATTGTACAATGCAATACAAAGCTTAATCTGCATGTAAGATTCCTAAACACAGATTGCAGTGCAATACATTGAAACTAACTCAAGTCATTGAGCTGAACCAGTCACCTGGACACAACTTGCTCCAAATACAATTCCCCAGGGTAGCATGGTAGAACGTCAAGCAAGCTTGCTATATCCAAAGTTTCATAAAGAATTGTCAATGTAAAATAAAGTTATTGACATGAAACCACCAGCATTTTTAAAACCATAGGGAAACAAAATATTCAGTTACTCTCTACTAAATACACTGAAAAATGTGTCTCATTTCCATCGGCTCACACAAACAAGTAGATTCAAAGAATGAAACTAAAATCTTCCAAAGACTTAACTCTTTACCACTTAGATACGTATTTTTACGAATTTGCGGTCCTTAAGAAAGTTTAATTTACATAAAGACCTTTCTTACTAGTTTCAATACTTGATACTAGAATTGTGGATTACTGGCAGGCTGTTCTGGTTTTATGCTAGTTGCAAAAGCCATTTTCACTTTGCTTCTCTTTGACAGAAAGGGTAAAACTAAAATCTCCAACTCTATCAGTCACATACATAAGTGAGGGGTAGGTTGCTGTCAAGGATATTGATGAAGGTCTGAAGGATCTCTGGATGCATGAGAGCCTCGTGGTTCTTGCAGTCTCCCGCCACGTGGTACATCATCGTGAACGCACAGTTGTTCACATGGTGGTCGTTCTCGCCGTATCGCTGCAACAACTGGCTGTACTTGAGCATCAAAGCTGGCTGGGAAAACCTGGGAGGGGACGGAATAAAACTGTATTAAAAATGAACTAGAGCTTTGTCACAGAGGTGACGAAAACCCCCACATGCCGCATTGACACAGAATATTTTGCATGATGTCTTCACAAAAAAACAGCGGACACCATGCTCAATGTTTAAAACGCACTAAGTGACCTTGTGACCTAGTTTTTGACCCGGCATGGCCCATGTTCGAACTTGGCCTAGACATCATCTAGATACAACTTCTGACCAAGTTTGGTGAAGCTCAGATGAAAACTACTTGAATTAGAGAGCGGAATGGAAGATAATAACAAAATGGTTAAAATGGGAATGAGGAGATAATAAAGTGGTAAAAATGTGAGTTGTAAAAGAATAACACCATGGACTAAATGGGATTGGGAAAGAATAACACATTGGCAGAAATGCAAATCTGGTGAGGAAAACATATGGTTAAAATGGGAATGAAAATAGAATAAGTCTGTGGTCAAAATGAGATGGGAAAAAAAGCCCTGCTGGTAGTGGCATCCTAGACATGTTAATGAATTGCTGAAATGAGGACCTACTGCTTAATGTGAGATATCATGGTGACGCTGCGGTCATCACACAATCCCCGAGCCAGCCAGTCCTCCAACAACAACAGGAAGTAGTGATTGGTCACGATGATGTCACGCAGGTACAGGTTACTATGACAACCAGGCTCGTATGTCTTCAACAACCACAGAAACGACTGTCTTAGATCTGTCATGTTGGCTAGCTTTCCTGTAAGACACAATGTCATATTGAAAAGCTCTTCTGTAAATAGCAATTTTATGTTGCAAAAATGTTCATACAGTAATGTCATGTTGGCAAGATTTCCTATCAAGAGTAATGTCATGTTAGCAATATTTCTTATCAAGAGTAATGTCATGTTGGCAAGATTTTCTATCAAGAGTTATGTCATGTTGGCAATATTTCTTATCAAGAGTAATGTCATGTTAGCAAGATTTTCTATCAAGAGTTGTCATGTTGGCAAGATTTCCTAACAACAGCAATGTCAAGGCAAGATTTCATATTTAGAGTAATGTCATGTTGGCAAGATTTCCTATCAAGAGTTGTCAGGTTGGCAAGATTTCCTAACAAGAGTAATGTCATGGCAAGATTTCCTATCAAGAGTAATGTCATGTTGGCAAGATTTCTTATCAAGAGTAATGTGATGTTAGTAAGTTATCATTTACAAAGTGAATCATCAACATAAACTTCATTTACTGTATTAATATCCCATTATAAAAAAGCAAACCATGAACAATGTCATGCAATGCCATCATAGTACAAGTCTTATATTTGTTACCAACCTAGCTGTAGCTTTTCTTACTCAAGTTTTCTCAATAAGCAGGTTTACAGTACATGAGACTACGGTACATGCCTATTTAAAACCAAAGAAACAAATTACCATGACAACCCATTAGATAAAGTCTTTTATTTCACTAATGTAATTAAAACAAGAAAAAGCCTAAGTCATGAGACACCTCTCAACAATCTCAAGACGCATTTTTAACTAACAACATTAGTTGCTATAGTTACATAGGCTAAATTAGATTTTATTGGGAGATTGTTGATACATAAGAATTTTTCAGACACAAATAAGTGTAATATGAGACTTTCTTGCAAGTCTTTCACATCTGTACAAATATAAATCTAAAAGCTCAGTTATTAAATAGAATATACTTGCAAAGAGAAATAATTAATTAAGTTACATAAACATTTATACAAGATAAAGTTTCAATCAGAGATATATCGATCGATTTCTGATAAACAATTAGAAAATAATAAACCTATCAGCAGTTTTTATTACACAAAAACATTTGCGTCTAAAACAAACCCATCAGTTTACAGCAGGAGACTTAATGAATTCTTAACATTAAATAAATGACAATTTTCTCTAATAATATTATTTAATATAACATATGGCCCCTAAATTCAATTTTTCAAAGTAATGTTATTGAATATGCTATATGGTGCCTTACTTTGCAGCTGTTGAATGTAGGTCAGGTCATCACCTGCCAGCCCCTTCATGATGTGGAATGTCATCGTTTTGATCATCTCTCGCAATGCTGTCACCGCCAAATGCAGCCTGCGTAGAAAATGCTTGTACAGTTGTTAAAATACTACACAAAATGTCATTTCTACTAAACTAGGTCAGAAAAATGGTCCTTCAAATACCTCAATATCAACGTCAATCGTGACTGGACTTTGTGAAAAAAATAGCATATGAGATTGGCATATGAAATATGACCCAATAATGCTATAAAATCAGCTGTAAAATAGAAGACCACGACTGCCAAATTCACTGGCCTAAGGATTGGCCCATATTATAGCCTTAATGTTTATCAATCAAATAAGTCAAGATCCATAATCAGTTACATATGACCCTTAGTCTCGCAAAAGGGCTTAATGCATGTGCATATAGTGTCATCCCATATAAGCTTGTGCCTAAATGGAATTTTTCATTAAACGCAGTCTAGCAAAAATCCAGTCTAGGTGGAAAGTGTCGTCTCAAATTAGCCAGTGCAGGGGAGGACATTAAATTATAATTAGCTGCGCTCTCAGAAAAAGAGTTTTAATGCCCGTCAAAAGTGTCCTCCCAGATTAGCCTGTGCAGACAGCAAAGGCTAATTAGGGAAGAGACTTTCTGCATTAATGGACTTTTTTCATTTAAAGAAGGCTCTTCTAAACGAAAATCTAATCTAGCAAGGACATCAAGCAATGGACTACAGGATTACCCACCTGCGCATACTGAGCTCGTAGGAGTTGTCATTCTTGAACGCATGCATGACTTCCTCCCCGTTACTGACTGCTTCATACACCAGGAATCCAAACACGTCCTCTGTGAGAATGTCCCTGCAAACACAACGAGGAAAATAATGGAATTTGAGAATATCTCTATAAAACAACAGAAAAAAATAATGGAATTTGAGAATATCCCTATAAAACAACACAGAAAAATAATGGCATTTGAGAATATCCCTATAAAACAACACAAGAAAATATTGGAACTTTGAGAATATCCCTGAAAACAACACACAGGAAAATGATGGATTGCAGATTGCACTTCACGCACATTCATTTATGCCATTTTTCCAAGAGTGCCGATAACATTGAACCAAGTTTTATTCATATAGACTACACACCCTTTTCCAGCTCAGCGGATCTCAGACTCTGAGAGGTTAACAAGAACTAAAACCACTAATGCGTGCTACTGACGTATGTCCTACTTTATTAAATCAGAGGTTACATTTTTCACAAAGGATTATAAATATTGCACGATACAACTTCATATCATAAATTTGTAAAGCCTGCAAGTTTGAATTTTGTATGTTTAAATACAAGTAAGTTTGTATGTTGTATGTTTACAAGTTTGTGTCTAAAAAAACCCACTTACAAACAGAGATCATGGGGTTATAAAAAAGTGTCTTACGTAAATAGTAAAAGCAGGAAATTCAAGAGTGAGTATTAATTATGATCATTTTTTGCCAATATTATTTTACATTTAATTATTTATATAATTTCTTTTAAGAAAAACTCTAAGACTATTGTTTCTGCTACAGTGTCATTGTTGATAACTAAGCTAAGAAAAGTGTCATACGTGTATAGTGCTTGTACAAATATAATAATCAGATATCATGGGTTGGGGGTTTTTAACTATTTTTTACTGTATCAATTACAAATTAATAAATATCAAAGCTATCCAATTACAAAAAGGTACACAAAAAACTTAAAATTTGTCTTATTTTGTCTCATAACTATTAATGAACAGACGCAAAATGTCTTATGCAATACAATATGGAACATAAATGGCAGGAACAAAACCCTTTAACAAATTTAAACTTTGCCATTATTTCAACAGTTCTTTTATGTTGCGAGGTGAAGAATATTCACAATGTCTACTGTCACACAACATACAATGTCATATTCTTATGGAGCTTTTACAGACTTACGGTAAAGGAGTTCATTAATTATTTCTTTCAATTTAATTGATTCAAAAGCCCAGGCTAGTGAAACCACATCGTACAAGTTTCAGGAATGAAGTTGTGAAAGCAAGATAAGCCTTCGTGTTTCTTGTATTTTTTTGTTTATTTTTTTTGCCTTATGCGTACGGACTGAAATACTGTTGCAAACAGCGAAAAACCCAACTTAACAAACTACACAACTCTCGGATGCATGCACAGACCAGAAATAAGGACTTAAGGCATAAGTCTAAAGTGGCGTCCCTATTTTCTTTGGAAAACACTTAACACACATGCATTAAGCCCCGTATTCCCAGAGCGATGGTCAACTGTTCTAGAGCCCTTGTAGTCATGGAGATCCAATATGTCTCCCTCCTAAAGGCAATAAAAAGCGTATAAACACAAATGGCAATAAGCAGGAAAACCAATAAAGCGACTGCAGAGTCGATGCATTTCGGGGTTTACAACGGCGAATTGCTTAAAAGATTATTGTTCCCATTATATACTCGACTTTATAGACCTGTGACAGCAGCCATGTCACATGTTGACATAGCCGTGAATTCTATCAACTGATAACATGTGCAGGGATGTTCACATGCCACAGACACTGGCCTTATTCTCAAATCAAAGTGTGTGGGTAGAAGCCTTTGTAATTGTTTATATTTGGTATGTCAGAAGGCATTTAATTGTTCTGTAGACCAATAAAAGATATTACATATTAATGGTTCTAACAGACTTAAAATTGTGTGAGTAACGACCATTACGCATAAAATCACTTTAACTCCTCAAATTTGGGGAAAAGCCCTAAAAGTGCAGCTTGAGCATGTAACAAACATCATTACCTAGCAATTGTTTTTTTCCCCAACAATTAGTTTGTTTACAGTGTACTGTTGAACAAATCATTATTTCTTAAATAATAAACATTTTCTGAAAAATGTTCAAAAATACCACAGCTTTTTTCTCATTCAACTCAGAATAAGCATAATAATTTAACATCGATTGTTAACCAAATCTAAATATTATGCGGCTACAATCTATCTGTTGTTATTAACATTAAATACTTATTCATTTTATTTCAGGTCTGCCCGCAGCCATTATATCCTTTCAACACTAATTTGCTGAAGTAATTTTCTGAAAATTAATAGCCTGTATCAACAAAATTGTGTTGGTATTTAAAACAAGAAAAAAACAAACACATGTTCCAGCATGTGAGTAATTTGCCAAACATTATGTACACAAGTAAAAAGTTTGACCATTTTTAAATGGCACTTTTAAACAAAACAATAGCTTAGCATTTAAAGCTAATAACAAATTTGTTCCATTAATTTAAAGCCGAAAATGATAATAAGGCATATTACAGTTGACCTTTCATTGCATTTACATTTATGCTGCAAAGTACAAAAAGGTCTTAAGAATCTAAAACCCTTCTGTGTGTTACAACTTATATACCGTAGGTTTCCACGTATAGCACGCAGTGTTTTACCTCCAAAATTCAAATTAAAAAGCTGGTGCGCGCTATACATTGATACAACGCTAACCTGGCTGCTAAATTGGTAAAAAATATGTTGTGAAATCTTAAATAATCAAAATGGCCGCAATGTTTTTTTCCAGAAAACTACCACCCTATAATCGTACAGATGAGGGGCCATTGTCGAAACAACAAGAAGTCGCTACTGGTAGATATGAATGCGGTAAAAGAAGTTTTGGTCAAAAATAAATTTGTTTGAATAAACTTGCGGACATTTCTTTGTTTGTGTTTTTACACTTCTTTATTGATGAATTCCGATGGGGATTTTTGTCGACATTCCGGAGAGCAGGCAAGGGTAGGTGTGAACGAGGTCTTTTTTGCGGGTAACGGTAGGTGTGAAAGGGGGTCATTTTGAACTTCGTAATTGGCAGATGTTATTGAGTAATAGATGCCACAACTTGTTAAGATGCTAATTGACATTTGAGACACTAAGTGACACTTGAGAACTTGAAGATATGCAATTGCATTTTGTGTGTATAAATATTGAACGTTCCACAGTGGTGAACCTCAACAACTGTATCCCTGTCTCCCATGCGACCTTCAAATTTACCGGTAATGCCCATGTTTTCCCGGAGGAAAAATCACACGATGTACACTAATTCTTATTTTCTCACGTTTTTCACGAAATGCATGTGGACTGTTAATCTTTTGCTAGAAAATTACAAAATTGTCAGAAAAGTATATTGCTATGCAACCCATGCTCCTAATCATAATGACGCTACCTATTTTGAATGCTTAATTAAGCTTTCCAATGCCCTGGATTATTGGATTGTGCAATAGTAAAATGGGGGCGATTTTCAATTCGATTTGATGGTTTTATTGTCTTTAAATATTTTTTTCTCCATTTTTGCATTTAAAAAACAGCCTGCGCACTATACACGGGAGCGCTTTACGTGGAAACCTACGGTAAACAGTTTTGATACTTATGTGTAGAAGCTAATATTGCAAGGAACAAGTTTGAGCTACATGCATGTGTATTTAAGATGGCAGTAAAACTTTCATGTATGATGTCAAAGCAATAACAACAAGCATCTAAACATAGTGCACAAATCTGTGCAACTTTTCACTGCGTCACATAATATAAACAACACAGGCAGTATATCATGTAAAAAAAAACACAAAGTTAAACAGCACACGTCCAGAACCATCAAGAAAACCCACAAACAACCAAGAAGCCTCAGTAAGGCGATAAAAAATCCAAATGGGAATACAGACTTCTTGAAGCAAAGCTGAAGTGTTACATGTAAACATGTCAATTAACCCAGCATTTTGTCTAGACTTTTATAGTGCAAAATGATGTCATACTTCAAATTTGGAAGATTTCCTATTTAAATAAAACTCATACGTTGGTAAGGTATTTAAAAGTAGTATTTTGATCAAGAGATCTAAAGTACCAGTATGAATCCCTGTGGAAGAAAATTTTTGTATCTTTTTTCTTTTATTTTTCCATCAACAGTCAATTCCAGTATTTAAATCTGTAAAAATTAAAAAATATGCTTAAGGGTTGAACAACATTTCTAACACATCAGAATATCTCAAGTGTTGCTTTTTTGTCAATAAACAAAGATAAAGTGACAATAATTTAGATCTAACAAATTTCTGCAACTGAAATGAGAACTTTGTTACTTTGTTGTGTCTTGGATCGCGCTATATGTTACAATGTTGTGTCTAAAATGGCGCTATATGTAACAAAGTTGTGTCTAAGATCACTACTTCTTTTTCCTTGTTTACCTAAGGTAGTTTAACGAAAGTATTTTAGTTCTTGTCTAGACACTAATCAGTTATCATTTTAGAATAATTGGCTTATTACATTAATGCAACTTTTTTGAGGCAAAAGTAACTTATTCCAGCTACATGAAGGTTCTTGACTTGGACTTGTATCACACTTTTTGTCAAAATTATTGCAAATATCACAGAATTAAAAGCTGTAGACCGTCTTTCCATTGACAATTATTAGGGTCTTATTTATCCCAATCATCATCTCCATTTTCACCACATGAGAAGAAAACATACAATTACTTCAGAAAAATCAAACCTAGTAAACAAAATGTATGGGGGTAAAAAATCCAAATTAATAATAAGACACTTCAAGAAATGACAATCAATATTAATAAAAAAAGGAATAACACAACAAACAATAGGATTTCTAGAACTGCAGAATTTCTCAGCTAAATATAATGCAGCATTTTCTAAGACCATCTTTGTTCCATGATATCCCCTGTTACACCATTATGTTTGTAACAACAAAATATCAATATAAAAAACATCAATTGACTGACTACCCTCTCTTTACCCCTCCTTCCCTGTTATTTCCCCACATAGAGCTACACGTGTTCAGCCTCAAGACCCGGGGATGTTATACAAGACATGTAATACATCTGCCAATAACAGGTGAGGCTGGCTATAATTTTACAGCACTCGCCGAAGAATCTAACCTGCCTATATGCATAACTCAGTTATATTTCACACGAGTGGCTCTATTTCCTTCTAGTAGTGATGGCAACCAATTTTAATCAATAACCATATATAGTCAGAATAACTGTTTCTGTGAGAGCAGACTGATATAGATAGTGTACTGGTTGTCTTACAATTGGTGGAAAACTTGGTTTTGGTGTCAATCATTACAGTTGCAAACACAGTATTTTTTATAATAATCGCTGATTGATATGAGGCATCATACCTGTTGGTAAAACTTGAATGTAACTCTTTTAGTGGTCTGAACTGGTAATTAAAATATTCAGTTGGCATAAATTTGATGAACTTGAGCAAAATAAGGGATTTAGCCAAAGCAGGATAACAGGATGCCCTCCACCCATTTTTATGCCCATCCTTTTGGTCCATCTTTCATTTGTCAATGTCCTCATAAGAACAGACACACCCAACTTGTTTTTTATTTGATATTGTTAACACTTTGTTTGAGCATCAAATAACCTTTAATAAGTAACACATCTCATGGAATTTTTGCTGACTTGATGCTTGAATATAAGTAAACAAGTGGAAGTGGAAACAAAGTGAACAAAGTAAACAAGTAAACAAGTGGTAAGTGGAAGCAGCAGGATTTAGGCACTTGCAAGTTTATTGCTCAACAATTTTTTCCGAAAGAGATCACACTGCAACTCTTCAGGCCCCCACCATTTTTAGTCTTGCTAAAAAGTAACTGATATTGTCGAAAAAAGTTCACACAAATAAACAATTAGGTACATAAACCTGAACTATGATACCGGTATACTATATAATTTTTCCAAAGGAAATTCCCTACTGATTGATTACAATTCTACAAAATATTGATGAGACCAAACAAATCATATCAACAAAAACCATTAGAAAACAAAACAAAACAATAAGACAAAACATTGATGAGAATAATGAGAACACTTATAATGATCAAATACCACCCACAAAGTCAGTGAATTTGAACTTGGTTCACCCTGCAAGTGAGAACAGTGTAAGTACACAGCTTTTAGCTAATGGCCTCCATTACCAAGGCCCATCATAAAAAATTTCCTGTCAATCATTTTATTGCAGGTCGAAACACTTTAAGTTCAAGTAAAAACTCGGGCAGGGAGAAAACGTTGAACCAAGCAGAAAATGTAAAATGACGATGGAAATGATCTTCTGCAATAAAAAATTTTGTCTTGAAAAAAGAACAAGTAATTATCTAAACATTCCTGCAGAAATTATAAATCGACCAGTTTCAATTACTGACTAGGAACTGTCAACAGATTTCTTAGCCAATTTGTATTGCCGTTTAAAGTAGCAAAAAGTTACACTATCGTGTTTTTGTAATTTCTATCAATGTTTTGGAAATAAAAAACTTTCAATTATGATTTTCAGGGGAAACAACATGGAAACCAAAATGAAGAACGATTTTCAAACATGAACATGCACTTTAGCGCTCTTTTCACTTACACAAATAAAAATAGTTCACATAAACTAATATGATTACAACTTGATTGCATTTTCATGCAAAAACTGCTTATTGAAAGGGTAGTCAAACATGTAATTATCATGTTCATATTATTTTTTTGTATAATTTTTTTTTTTCTCGATGATGTTATTGTTTTGCACCAAAGAATAAAGAACGGCTTATTGTCAGTAAAAACAACGTCACTAATATTAACCAAGCAAATTGTTAATACAAACACAGTGCTCCAGCTAGCAATAAATAGTGGGGCGCTGCGCCCCTCTAAAATTTGCCCACTTTAAAAGCGCCCCTCTATTTTTCTGTCAAATGCCCTTTTAATCTCTAAATTCCTGCTTTCAGGCCGTATAAATCGCCAGTAACATCGACATGAATACACAGATAACAGGCCCTACATGACTGCCTGGGGTGTA
Source organism: Dreissena polymorpha (assembly GCF_020536995.1). NCBI lineage: Eukaryota > Metazoa > Mollusca > Bivalvia > Myida > Dreissenidae > Dreissena > Dreissena polymorpha. The sequence continues at coordinate 56,596,557 of NC_068360.1, read as the reverse complement.
TTAAGTCAACACATTGTGAACAAACAAGGCCATGGTTTGTTATCAGATCACTAATTAGCCTTTTGTTGCAGACGATAGTAACATGCTGTGAAAGATTATCTCTGAGGTCACGCTTGGTTAGGCACAATCACACTCGAATGAAATCAAACTCAGCACTATTGATTTTTTTTTAACTTCTGAATTCTTTGGCTATATATTTTTTGTTTGCAAAAATAGTGATTTTTAATTCAAAATACCTATAAACATTTGAAAATTAATCATCTTTTTTAATGCGAATATGCGGTTAATTTTTAGTCCGAAATTACGGCATGGAAAACATATTTGTGTTTGGATTTTATTTCTGAACTTTAAAACTCTGTCTGTCCTCAATCATGAGAAATTTTAACATGAATAGGGGCAGAAAGTTGTTATTTCAACAAATAAAGAACTTGTTTGGAAGGAGGATTAATCACTCTGCAAGTAAAATGTAATGTTGATATTGTCATATATTTTCGCGACCTAACAAAACTGTCAACGTTGATGACATAAGTTGAAATAACGTGTTGTGAAATAAATATATCCTATTATTTACAATAACAATGTTTCATTTTAATCTCCAGACTGGATGCTATTTCATGGTGACATTGATCATTGTTTAGACTTTTAATTTGTCAATATAGATTTTTGTTTTAATTAATATGATTATTGTGGACAAACATTGGCTCTAAGTTATATAAAGCAACGAATTTAAGTAGTGACAGTCACGTTTTTTTTGACCCAGTGAAACCCCTGAATTTATTTCATGTTTTCTTCATTTCAATTTTTTCTAAAAGGCCACTGATGCTGAAACTGAAACCTGAAAGATTAACATGCAGTTCAATGATGATAGGTGATAAAAAAACATCAAAATCCCTTCCCCCCCCCCCCCCACACACACCGGACAGAAATTACTGGATTCAAGTTTCAAAGGCTTCCTTTCAAACCCTAAGATACTGATGAGCAGCAAACAGCATAAAACTTGAACAGACTGCGAGTTACTCGCGGGCGGTTCTGGTTTTATGCTGGTTGCATATAGCCATTTAAACGTTGCTTCTGAGCAGTAAGGGGTTAAATGCTGATCTTTCCGACAACAACAATGTAACCATGACAACAGCAAGGCACACTGGGACACCCACCTGATCTTGCGGAACTCGATCTCTTTCCGGCGTGCAAACTTCAGGAAGAAGGCTACACTCCACAGGAAGTACGAGTCGTCCAGCTCTGATGATGACTGTGGGGCCAGAATCTCATCCTGAGGAGAGGGGAAAAAATGAGATTTTATTTAGCTTCGCTCTGGGAAAACTTAGCGACTCTTTTAAATGAAAAAATTCCAAAAAGCCACACCAACAAAAGTAATCAAAACAAAAGTAACCAAATACTATTAAAGTGTCATTAAACACACATACAACCAGTTGTGAATTATGTACAAGTCATATTCAAACATGTTTATCCCTTTTATTACGTTAATAAACAAATAAACAACAATGTAGTATTCTGATGCATAGAAATTTAACCATGTGGATGTAAGAAAGCGTTGTACAATTACCAATCATAGGGAAAAAAGAGAAAAGACTACTTTTTTGTAACAATTTTTTTTGTAGTAAAGGATTAAAATTAAAATTGTGACAACCATCTTACCTGCAGTATGTTTACAAGGTTAGAGACCCCATTTTCAAGGAAGTTATTTGTGAAGTCAACTAGACGATCACTACAAATGAAACAAAACTGTAGATTGAGATATGCATAGAAAGATCGCCAAATTGATGTTGCATACAAATCAACCGATCATTATGGTAGATAAGTTTCATCAAAGACCAATTCAACAAGGGCTGTTTGTAAAACATGCATGCCCCCCATATGGGCTCTCTGTTGTAGTGAGAGCCATTGTGTTAATATGTTTTTTGTCACTGTGACCTTGACCTTTGACCTAGTGACCTGAAAATCAATAGGGGTCATCTGCCAGTCATGATCAATGTACCTATGAAGTTTCATGATCCTAGCCATAAGCATTCTTGAGTCATCATCCGGACACCATTTTACTATTTCGGGTCACCGTGACCTTGACCTTTGATCTAGTGACCTGACAATCAATAGGGGTCATCTGCGAATCATGATCAATCTACCTATCAAGTTTCATGATCCTAGGAATAAGCGTTCTTCAGTTATCATCCAGAAACCATTTTACTATTTCGGGTCATCGTGACCTTGACCTTTGACCTAGTGACCTGAAAATCAATAGGGGTCATCTGCGAGTCATGATCAATCTACCTATCAAGTTTCATGATCCTAGGCCTAAGCATTCTTGAGTTATCATCCAGAAACCATTTTACTATTTCGGGTCACTGTGACCTTGACCTTTGACCTAGTGACCTCAAAATCAATAGGGGTCATCTGCAAGTCCTGATCAATCTACCTATCAAGTTTCATGATCCTAGGAATAAGCGTTCTTGAGTTATCATCCGGAAACCATTTTACTATTTCAGGTCACTGTGACCTTGACCTTTGACCTAGTGACCTGAAAATCAATAGGGGTCATCTGCGAGCCATGATCAATCTACCTATCAAGTTTCATGATCCTAGGCCTAAGCGTTCTTGAGTTATCATCCGGAAACCATTTTACTATTTCGGGTCACCGTGACCTTGACCTTTGACCTAGTGACCTCAAAATCAATAGGGGTCATCTGCAAGTCATGATCAATGTACCTATGAAGTTTCATGATCCTAGGCCCAAGCGTTCTTGAGTTATTGTCTGACAACCACCTGGTGGACGGACCGACAGACCGACCGACCGACAGACGGACATGAGCAAAGCAATATACCCCCTCTTCTTCGAAGGGGGGCATAATAAATAAGTGCAGACAAAGTTAATAAAGTGAACAAAATCAAAGGGCCATGTCTTATCCTAAAATTTGCTGAGCCCGACATTCAATATATGTGAGCCCGACATTCTGAGAACAATATTTTATAAAATGAAAACATCAGTGACTAAAGTGAAGGTGACTGTTAAACTGCATAAAATTTGTACATACATAACAAGAAAACAAGTGTTTTTGTGCAAATCAATGTATAATATTTTGCTTGAAAATGAAGGCCCATGTTACCAAGTGTTATCCACAAAGCTGTTGGTCCCGTAGCCGCTAGATTTTCGCTCCATGCTTGATTCAGAGGTGGCCATTTTCTCTGTCTCAGATGCCTGTATGGTTGAATTATCAGACATACTGTTTGCTGAGTTGCTACGTACAATACCACTTCCACTGCCACCATGTTTATTTGCAGCTAATTTTCGTGCATTCGCCTCCACGTCCTCATTCGACAACCGACATTTTGTGCCGAAACTCTCAAGCAAGCTACTACCACATGTTCGCGTAGACCTCTGTTCACATTTTACTGTTTGTTCACTGACCGATTTACATCTGTCCTGCCCTGCCTGGCTTCCACTAATATCTGACCAGCCCTCCCCATTCTCTGTCTGGGTGTTATGGTCAAGTTTTCCTGGATATAACATGCAACGGTCCATGCTGTTTTCGCAGTGGGAACATGTGGCGGAGTCACAAGAATCAGCATCACACATCCCCATGTCTTCTAATGCAAGGAAAACTTCTCCAACCTAAGAGAAGGCTAGACTTGATTTAGTTCAGTATTTTTATTTTTTATTTTAGAAAGGTCAGACTTTATTCAGAAAGTTTAGATTATTTAATTTACAAAGTTATTTATAAAGATTACACTTGATTAAGAAAGGTGATACTTTATTAAGAAAGGTTACACTTAATTAAAAAGATTAAATTCAGAAAGGTAAGCATGTATTCATAGAGGACATCCTGATTGCTAAGTATACATCACGTCTATCATTTCAACATGACCTCAAAAGTGAAGTTGTAAGATAGCTTTCCAAGTGTACGTACCAGGTCTCTATAGAGAAGCGAGACTAGCTGGACTAAGGTGGCACCCCAGTATTCCTGCAACAAACAATGCATGTGCGTATAATGCATGTGCGTAAAGTGTCTCCCAGATTAGCCTGTGCAGTCCGCATAGGCTAATCAGGGACGACACTTTCCGCTTTTATGATATTTTCTGTTTAAAGAAAGTCTCTTCTTAGCAAAAATCCAGTTTAGACAGAAAGTGTCATCCCTGATTAGCCTGTGCGGACTGCACAGGCTAGTCTGGGAAGACACTTAATCCACATGCATGAAAGCCTCCTTTCACATAGCACAGCTCATACGTAATCAACGATTCTTCAAACTACGATGAATGGAAAAAACATAATAAATGATTATTGAAACATCAATCATAAATTCAGAATATATTATCAATGATTATTGAAACATCAATCGTTATTTCAGAATACATTATCAATGATTATTGAAACTATGTTCATGAATCTAGATTAAATTATCAATGACTCTTCAAACTACAATAGTGAATCCATAATAATCATTACTGTAGATTCCATTATTTTTGTTGACATTTAATTTTGTAGATTCATGAAATCTAAATTTTTTGTTTCATCTAAAATTAATGGATTTTTTGATACTGTCTGATATAGCACTGTGGACTTTGTCTTTCATATGAAAGATAAGAGGTCCCAGAAAATTCCACGAAAATTAGTGTCAGGCAAATAATATTGGTTTCACAGTAGCCAACTCTACTTGAGGTAGATGCCCAGGTATTATCATGATCATACTGTTATATTTAAACTCATGCTTTGACACCCCACAACTCTTCCGTAATAGGCACAGAGGCCTTACTGATCTCCAAGCCCAAGGACGCATACATCAGTATTAACTCTTTGCATGCTGCAAAATTTGTCGTCTGCTAAAATGTTGTCTGCTGAATTTCTCAAATTAGCATTTTCTTCGATTTTTTTTCAAAGTATACTATCAGAATAGCAAACAGTTTGGATCCTGATGAGACACCATGTTTTGTGGCGTCTCATCTGGATCCAAACTGTTTGCAAAGGCCTTCAAAATTAGGTTCCAGCACTGAAAGAGTTAAGTAAAAATAGCGCCTTGAACATTGGCATTTTATTGTGATGACATATTTCAACTTTCTAATAAAACCTTGAGAAATATGGAAAAAGTTTTCTTCACAAACTTATCACAATAGTTTTTTTTTTTTAAACAAACTCATCACATTTTATATGCCCATGCCTAAGTTTAAAGGCACATACCTACAGAAATAGTAGCCAACAAGTTTGTTTTTCTCTCTAAAGCCTTATGGATTATTTTTGTTTTGCACTTAGTACTTGGCAAATGGGTATGTAACTTCAAATGTCAGAATTATTCATGATTGTTGAATAAGTGTACTCAGCTGGTAAACAAAGTCATGCAGCATCGTTCAGTGTGAATAATATGAAGTTCAACGCCATAAAAGTAGAACAAAACAACTACAAACAAACTTCAAATGTGAACAGAAATTAGCAACCATTGACGTTTTCCTCCAAACAGTTAAAAATGTTACACTGACTGACACTTTCATTCTTTACTCAGGGCTAAGCCTATGTTCAAAGCTTAAATTAGGGAGTGGCAACTTAAAGGAGAAGTAGTTTCTGTTAGCATTTAATCGACTCTTCACTTACTTTAAACCCCTCATTACACCTTACCCATCAATAAAAAACACTCACATTTGACAGTATTTTGGAAACCATTAATAAATATAAACAAACACACTTCATGTGATTAAAGGGAGAAGTAAATATGTCCAGGGAGAAGTTATCTTCCACTTCTCCCTCATGGCTGAGCCGTGAAACTTGAGTTTCATATTTAGCATAATTATGCCTGCAACATTCATTAGCAAAAAATAAAAATAATCAAATAACTAAAAATAATCAAATAACAAAAACAGCCCAAATGGAAATAACAAGAAAAGACGCTCCTTTTCTGCTCTCACGTTACATCTAAAGGCTAATTGGTTTGTTAGATAACATGTTGTTTTTTCTCAAGTAGCCTCCATGCCTTACGTGTGAGCCATATTTTCTATCTTTTGTTATTTCAAAACAGCGTTACTATGACAACCGGTGACATCATAGGTAGTCTCTTATTTCAAGTAAATATAAATATCAAGACCAATTTTTACATTGTTTAATTTTAGCCATATTAACCCTCTACTGTTATTCAAAACAACGTTTCTATGATAATTGGTGAATTCACAACTCAAGTCTCTAATCTGAAGCACATAGAAATATAAATAACAATTTTCATAGCATGTCTATCATGTGTGCTGTCATGTTCTCACATTTTGTTCTAAACAGGGAACACTATGAACAAATACCATATGTCAATATTGACCAGCAATCACTAGTGTCATGTTTAAGAAAACTAAGGCTTGGCCCTTCACAAGACGTATATCAATTGAAGTTGCCAACAATATCATTATTTTTGTGAAACAATACAGTTTTTGCTTTAAAGCCTTGGGAGAAAAAATTTAACCATTTATGTAAGTCTTATTTTGTTCATGAGATTCAACGAAAATATATACATGCAACCCTGTACTTTTGTTGCTAGAAAAACATACATCAACAATTGATAAGCAAAATCCATAGTTGATAAGACACAAACAGCACTATGAAATTGATTGTTGTGTCCAATCTATTGCTCAGGGGTTGCAAGTTTGATCCCCACAGGGTTCAGTGTTATCCCCGCAGGGTTCAGTGATCTAAATGCTTGACATCATGGTTTTAAATATACAGGGTGGTCTTTTGAACTGGACGTCTCCTGTATATAGCACCATCCAGCATAACCCAAGTAACAAATCTTCTTGGGCATGGACAAGTGTTTTTTTTTTTCTTTTGCTAACAAATACTTAAGCATGTAGAATAAAAGTATTTTTAATATTATACCTACTAAGGTTTAGCTTCTAGACCTGTTCATGAACTGAATATTTCAATATATTTCTCTTTTTTTTTGGGGGGGGGGGGATAGGGGGGACCTTCAAATTGGGAATTTCAGGCTATCATTTGAATACAAAAATATTTTCTTTTTAAGATTGGGGTTCAAGCCAAATTTATGAACCCAAATTTGACACACAAAAACACTGAATTACCTTCTGTTTTGTGTTCAGCAAGGTAAGAACTAAGTCATCCAAGCCATTCTCCAAAAGGGAGCTGAAAAGAATAGAAAACACTCAAGTCAGATTACCAGCTCAGGACTGGTATTCACAAATCTTGCTAAAGAAATCGTAAATAAAGACATACTTAAGAGAAAATATCAGATTAAAATTTCATTTGTAGAAATTCAATATTTTCAGGATACAAAAGGATAAAATATTGAACATTTAGCAATATTTACTGGTTTAAACAAGAGATGTGTTTGTCAGAAACACAATGCCCCCTATTGCGCCGCTTTGAAATAATATTTCAATATATCACTTGGCAGGTTAAGAAATAATCTCCCTTTTAAAGCTTATTACTTCCCTTGGATTGTATTTTTTTACTTTTGACCTTGAAGGATGACCTTGACCTTTCACCACTCAAAACATGCAGCTTCATGAGATTCAAATGCATGCCAAATATCAAGTTGCTATCTTCAATATTTCAAAAGTTATCGCAAAACAAGTTTTTGGACAGAATGACAGACAGGCCAAAAACATTATGCCTCCGATCATTCGATCCGGGGGCATAAAAAAATGTTCATGTGAATATAATATTCTAAAATTTGATTAGAAGAAGAATAAAGACATCTGAAACATAAATGTTCAGGGGAAACCACAGTGATGTGCCAAACCCAAAAATAAGAGCATGATCAGAAACCAAAAATAACCCACATGCTTTTTACTGTCCAAAAAAAAGCCAGCTAGCTTTGGTTGGAAGCCAACTCCAGCATGTGGACAGATGCAACATAACTGTCAACTGTCATGTTCACCATGTTCTCTATCCGCAGGCGGCTTATTCTGTATTGATTTTAATGTCCGTACTACAGAATGTTCCAGAAATTACAAAAATAACCCAGAATAAGGTAATATAATATTACTAATTATGAACAACATAAAATAGGAGGAATTAAATGGGCAGAGGCAATATGTTACACCATCATACAATATTCAGCAAAATCCATCATTTTAAACAGAGCATGCTTCAGAATGGTTTCTGAAACATGTTTGTCATTAATTGGAGGAAAACATACACCCTGAGCAGATTATTTTTTTCGACAAATGATGTTTAAAAGCTTTGTGAATTATTCTAGTATTCCATCATTGGCATGTTGCACTAACATTTAACTACCAACAAAACAGATGAACATTTCCTGCCCATTTAAAATGTTTCCACTTAACAAAAACCAGTTGGTATTGGGAGAGTATCTGATTATAAGACTATAACAATAGACATTCCAACACCAATCTATGACAAATGGCACACATCTTACCAAAAGAATGTCAGGTGTATGTCATACCTAAAGAATGCCAGGTGTATGTCTTACCTGAAAAATGCCAGATGTATGTCTTACCAAAAGAATGCCAAATGTATCTCATACCTAAAGAATGCCAGGTGTATGTCTTACATAAAGAATGCCAGGTGTATGTCTTACCTAAGAATACCAGGTGTATGTCTTACCTAAGAATACCAGGTGTATGTCTTACATTAAGAATGCCAGGTGTATGTCTTACCTAAAGAATGCCAGGTGTATGTCTTACCTAAAGAATGCCAGGTGTATGTCTTACCTAAAGAATACCATGTGTATGTCTTACCTAAAGAATGCCAGGTGTATGTCTTACCTAAGGAATGTGAAGTGTATATCTTACCTAAGGTATGTGAAGTGTATGTCTTACCTAAGGAATGTGAAGTGTATGTCTACCTAAGGGATGTGAAGTGTATGTTTTACCTAAGGAATGCCTGGTGTATGTCTTACCTAAGGAATGCCTGGTGTATGTCTTATCTAAGGAATGGGATGTGCATGTCTTACCTTAGGAATGCGAGGTGTATGTCGTTCTGTCCTCCATCTGTCTGTGTGCTGGGTACATGAAGCAGGTTACGTAGCAGCACCAGGCACGTCTTAATGGACTGGCAGTCCTCCTCCACTAGGTCATATTCTCCAGACTACGCAGACACAACAGACATTGATTAGGGATGGCAATTTACAGCAAACATCTACTAAATGGCCCCAAAATGTTGTGGCTGTCCCCTAGATAACTCAGAAAAAAAATATTCCATAAGTATGTATAAAAAGCTGAAAAAAGAAGGGGTTTAACAATGGCCAACCTGTAGGTTTCTAATCTTTATTGGAGAAACAAAATTTATGTTTAAAAAAATAACAATTAGATCTGCGACCAAAATTATAATGCAAACAGTCTGTGTGATAATGGACAAAAACAATACCCCATATGTGAAAAAAGTACATTAAAATAAAATTATAACTGTTATTTCATGTTATATTTTGCTGGCAGGCATACTCTTCACTTTTGACCTTATGGGCATGCCCGTATGCATGCATGATCATTATTCTTGGACTGTACATTGTAATAAAACCATATTGATTTATGTGTGACATAAAGTGTTGAAAAAATGCATGTTGCAAAGTCTGGAAATATAAAAAACAAGAGATGTGTTTGTCAGAAACACAATGCCCCCTATTGCGCCGCTTTGATACATGTTTTTTTTACCTTTGACCTTGAAGAATGACCTTGACCTTTCACCACTCAAAATGTGCAGCTCCATGAGATACACATGCATGCCAAATATCAAGTTGCTATGTGAATGGCATTAGAAGTTATGAGCATTTTTTCGAAACCTAAATGCGAAACGTAAATGCAAAGTGTGACGGAATGACAGATGGACGGACGGTCCAATCACTATATGCCCTCCTTCCGGGGCATACAAATCAGAGACTAAGGGGACATGTTCAAAGTTTGATCCTCTTAGTGACCTTAGCCAAATGCAATTTCAACAATTCAGAGACAGAATTTTGTAAATTATCTGTAAATTTCCTTCACAATTTCTGTCACTACTGTATTAAAATCAATACTAAGAGAGCATGTCAATCTAATTTCCACAAATTGCCGATGTAAAGATGCCTTGCCTCTTTTTGCTAGTGATAAAAAAACAGGTCTTGAGCGATAAATAATGAAAAAACCAACTTGACAAAATTGAAAGGCCAATTCAAATACGCACATAGGCAAATATGGACAGATGAATAAGAATACCCTGTTTAAGCATTCAGTCAGTTACATTATGCTGTCTGAAAGAGGACTGAAAAGGTTATCCAACTTATTCGGAATAGTTTGCTACCAGTGTGTTTGTTCTCTTAATTTAATTTCTGGAAATAAGTAGTGTACTTAAACAAATCACCTCTTTTTCAGATGCATTTACAACTAGAGCTTTGTCACAGACGTGACGTATACCCCAACATGCCGCATTGACACAGACTATTTTGCAAGCTGTCTTCACAAAACAATAGAATCTAAATGGTGATTTTTAAGAATTATTATGCCATTATTATTTATGGTCATTTTGACTATTGAACTCTAGAATTCTTTTGCACGACAGGCTGTCCAATGACTGTCGACAAAATTAATGTACAGAGTAATGTTAAAATTTCACAATGAATGACATAGTTATGGCCCGGACAAGCTCATTTATGGCCATTTTTCACTTTTAAACTCCAAGTGCAACCTTGACCTTCAAGATATTGACGTAATTCTTTCGCATGACACATTGTCCAATGATTGTGAACAAATGTACCAAGTAATTTTAAAATCTCACAATGAATGACATAGTTATGGTCCGGACAAGATCATTTACGGCCATTTTTTACCTTTGAACTCACAGTGTGACCTTGGAGATATCGACTTTATTTTTTTTCGCGCGACACACCATCCAATAAAGGTGAACAAATGTGCCATATGATTTTAAAATCTCACAATGAATGACATAGTTATGGCCCGGACAAGCTCATTTATGGCCATTTTTGACCTTTGAACTCAAAGTTTGACCTTAACCTTGGAGATATCAACGTAATTCTTTCGCACGACACACTAGCAAATGATGCTGAACAAATGTGCCAAATTATTTTAAAATCTTGCAATGAACAACATAGTTATGGCCCGGACAAGCTCATTTATGGCCATTTTTGGACCTTTGAACTTAAAGTGTGACCTTGACCTTGGAAATATCAACGTAATTCTTTTGTGCGACACACTGTCCAATGATGGTGAGCAAATGTGCCAAATGATTTTAAAATCTCACAATGAATGACATAGTTATGGCCCGGACAAGCTCATTTATGGCAATTTTTTATCTTTGAACTCAAAGTGTGACCTTGACCTTGGAGATATCGACGTAATTCTTTCGAGTGACATACCGTCCAATGATGGTGAACACATTTTCCAAATGATTTTAAAATCTCATAATAAATGATAAAGTTATGGCCCGGACATGCATTTGACCTTTCTTGGAATTCAAAGTGTGACCTTGACCTTTGAGATGTTGACGTACTTCTTTCGCGCAACACACCGTCCCATGATGGTGAACAAATGTACCAAGTCATTTTAAAATTTAACGATAAATGACATAGTTATGGTCCGGACAAACTTTCGGTTTAAAACGCACTAAGTGACCCTGTGACCTAGTTTTTGACTCGACATGACCCATATTTAAACCTGACCTTGACATCATCTACATACAACTTCTGACCAAGTTTGGTGAAGATCGGATAAAAATTTGGGACAGACCGACAAAGTGACTCCTATATAGCCCCCATTACCAGTAATGGGGGTATAACAACAAACATAGCAAAAATGGATGCCCAAAACTATCAAAAATATACTGTATTTATTATTGTTTGTGTTTGTTTATATGGAATTTTCTCCATTTATACAACTTTTTATTCTTGCTGTGTGTAATCTGGGTTTTCAGTACTAATTGTATCCACTTATGCAAGCCACTGACACTTGTGTACCAAGCTTTTAACGGAGAGGGAATAAATGGCTGTAAAAATAATTGTTAAACTTATCCTCACATCAGTTCTGTGGCAGGGCCTAGCAACTAACTCTCCATGTGTTTGAAGTCCAGTTCTCTACCAAATGAGCCAGATCATATCCACTTTAACTCTTTCCCACTTAAAAACGTATTTTGAAGCATCTGTAGTCCTTTAGAAAGTTAAATTTAATTAAAGACCTTTCTTACTAGATTCAAGTTTTAAAGGCTTCATTTCCAACCCTTAGATACTGATTAGCAGCAAACACATAAAACCTGAACAGACTGCGAGTTACTTGCAGGCTGTTCTGGTTTTATTCTGTTTGCACATATCAGTTTTCACTTTGCTTCTAAGTGGGAAAGGGTTAAAAATCGAACATAAAACAACTTTGACAACCAAGAAAAAAACTGAGCTATTTCATATTCACTTATGAGAATTGAACAAAAAATAACTAGTTCAAAAAAGGAAAATACTACAACTACTGTTTAACTCACATCACTGATGATCTTCTTGACCTCAGTGTAGATGGCCCTGATAAACACTGCGTTGGCACAGCAGGATTTTGCACGACCCAAAAAACCTCCCACTTCCTCCACCCAGGGCAGGTCAATGTTGGTGACCTTGGCATGACCCTTGGAATGACCTTTGGTGATCTCCTGTTGTAGACATTCCACTGGGCGTGTGAGGGCTACCAGCAACCTGGTAATGTGATGTATGCACCATTTTACAATATTTTTCGCAAAAAAGCTAACAATGTTTATGTTGTGTAAATATTTGTATTTTGACTGTCAAAACTGCCAACACTAAATATAGACACACTCGCATATGGTATCTGACGTAGCTTTTACAAAAGCATTTCTCATCCTATAAATATATCAATCTTACCTTAGTTTATTGGAAAATAAATCACATAAAAAACAACATTTTTTATATATATTATTACTTACATATTATTCCTCAGATGGATTGAAGAAATAATATTGTGCCAATATGATATATAGTCCCATATATCACTGTTTACTGCCTTATAATCATTAGTCACAGTGGTTCAGTAAGCCATGCAACAGAACAGCTATGATTTGCTATTTGGCTTATTCATTTATCAAACACTACTTACTTGATAGCCATGTGGAAAATATCAGGGTCATCTTTCAGATGTGACACAAGAGGAACTAGCTCCTGAAAACATATCAAAGTAAAATACAGAAAAGTGACAGGCCATATGCGTTTCCCTAGATGCATCCTCTGCATGATATTGGGAGTTGACCTACATGTGACATACCATACCTTCCCTAAACAAGAAACCATCGGAGACGGGTGATGCTCCCCAAAGGTTTTTTTGTCACAATATTGCACTATATATTCCGATAAAAGGAAACGTCTTGAGGGCACAGTAGTTGGGGGGACAAGAACTTTTTTATAGAAAATTTCAAAGGGCCATAACTCTGTGAAAAAATCATCCGACCAGAACCCTCTGACAATATGCACATCTCCTCTTGGTAGTGAAGCTTCCAAAAGTTTCATTGAATTCCGGTCATTAGTTGCTGAGAAATAGCCCGGACAAAAATTGTGCACGGACGGACAGACAGACAGACAGACGCACTCACCTACAGACGAAGCGGTGACTATATGCTCCCCCCAAAATAAATTTTGAGGGAGCATAAAAACACCACCCCTTTAAAAAATTAATGCTTCATTTTGCTAAAACACTAAATAAACACACATCGGATTTCATTACATCCACGATGCGTAAAGTAATACATACCCTCAAATTTTTGCACAATGATATACATAGTCAAAATAAGTGGAAAACAGATATAAATGTTAGTTTTTTTTATAAAAAAAATAATCATCCATCTCCTGAAATTTGAAGGCCTTTAAATAGGCATTTATTTATAAATATATTGAACGCACCATGCTTTCTTTCCCTTCTTAGTGAATTGGCTCCTAAGTTTGTGAAAAAAATTTGTTGCAAACTTCTCAAAATTGTAAAATAATGAGCCGCAAATTTTTTTTAAATCAAGAAAATTTTAGCTATGAACTTCTCAAAATTGTGAAAATTTTGGTCGCGAATGTCTCAAAATTGTGAAAAACCACCATTCTCTAAGAATGAAAAAAGCCCTGCGCACCTTCTGTATAATGTTGGAATTGGCCATCTGTCTGAGGGTCTCTCTCCTAACTGGGTCATCTTCCTCCAGCTGACACAGCATCATCTCCAGACTCTCTACAATACACACACAGAAATAGACCTGTAGGGGAGATAAACTCACACAGAAATAGACATGTGGGGAGATAAATCACATAGAAATAAACCTGTAGGGGAGATAAACTCACACAGAAATAGACATGTGGGGAGATAAATCACATAGAAATAGACCTGTAGGGGAGATAAACTCACACAGAAATAGACATGTGGGGAGATAAATCACATAGAAATAGACCTGTAGGAAACATACACAGAAATAGACCTGTCAGGACAAACTCACACGGAAATACACATGTGGGGACATACAAACACAGAAATAGACTTGTGGGGACATACAAACACAGAAACAGACCTGTGGGGACATACACACAGAAATAGACCTGTGGGGACATATACACACGCATTATAGACCTGTAGGGACATACACACACATAAATATACCTGTGAGGACATACATACTCCGTCAGAAATAGACCAGTGGGGACACACATACTCAGAAATAGACCAGTGGGGATACACATGCAAATATAGACCAGTAGGGACATACACACACAGAGAATAAGGTCTAGGGATCAGTTTTGATTTTCCCATCAGACAGAATGTTTTCAATTAGAATTTACTTTCTATGAGACTTTTGCAGTTAATGGTGTCAAAAATACCAATTTTTTCACAGTTTATAGTGAAAGATGTTTAACGTGATATTTGAAAAGCTCAAATACTAGAATTGCAAAAATTTAATTTAAAAAAGGGTGGTCTTATGCTAAGGTCACTGTCAGTAAATGTATGCATACATTAAGTCAAGTGCAGCAAAACATTACATCTTTTTTATAGATGTGGTACAAATGCATAGCAATGACCATGTTTTTCTCCATTTACCTGTAAAAATGTAGGTCAAACCACCCCCTTTTCACTACAATCCTCAGAGTTGAGATATAACAAGAGGATCCTTGACACAAAGATGGATGCAATCCGTCACGCAATATGGCAATTACAAATGTTCTGCAATGGTATCTGTTCTTGGTTACTGTTACCAATGCCGGTAATTCCAAAGAACTAGGTCTCAGACAGCTGATATTGAACCCTCACTTTAAACTGTCCTCATGATTTATGCTGACAGCTTCAGGATGGAATTCCAAGAATTGATTGCATGCTTATTCTAGAACTGGGACAACATAGTGAAATTTATGTGCCCCAGAAATGTTCTTTTGTTTTTCATTTACACTGTCACATAAAACACTTAAAGATTATTGACCAGGGCTCAGCCATGAGGGAGAAGTGGGAGATACATGTAACTTCTCCCTGGAAATATTAACTTCTCCCTCTAATTACATGAAGGAGAAGTGACTTCTTGAAATTTACTTTGAGCCAAACATTTACCGATAATATATTAATACAATTAAATTCAATAAAAACCCAACATTAACACGTAAGTGTGTTTGTTTATATTTATTAATGGTTTCCCAAATACTGCCAAATGTGAGTGCTTTCTGATTTTTGATGATGGGTGAGGTGTAATGAGGGGTATGAGGAAAGAGAATAATTGATAAAATGCTGAACAGAAACTACTTCTCTTTTAAGTTGCTTCTCCCTAGTTTCAGCTGAGGGAGAAGTAACTTCTCCCTTAAATTTGAACATGAACTTAGCCCTGTTGAACTTATAGGCCATTTGAGGAAAAAACATACAACAGTATGGTCACATGTATAAGTTTTCTTCTAATTTGCAAGAGAATAACATGGAATCTTTCTGATGCAATCTCTGATACAATCTCCCTGAAGGCTAATACAATGTTCTGTTGTCTCTCCCTTCCAATAAATCACGTAACGCTATATAAAAAAGCCATTTTAAATATTTGTGTATTATGTTTCTTTCTAATGCTTCGAAAAAAAAACAACAGCACTGTGCACTCAAGAGTTACGACAGACTGATTATCAAGAAAGGCAGATTTCTTTTAAACGACAATGCATTTTGAATAAATTAAGGGCGTTAATTGAATAACAGCCTTTACCCTTTCCAACTCAGAGGCAAAGTGAAAATTGCTATGTGCAAACAGCATTAAACCAGAAGAGCCTGCGAGTAACTTGCAGCCTGTTCAGAATTTATGCTGTTTGCTGCTCATAAGTATCTGAGGGTTGGAAATGAAGCCTTTAAAACTTGAATCTTGCAAGAAAGGTCTTGATTTTATTTTGATTTTCTAAGGGACTACAAACAAATCACAATGTGTACCTGAGATGTCCAGGGTTAAGTGATTATAAATAGCCTACTCACCAAGGCAGTCATCATCCACAATGTACTGATCCTCCTCCACGTATCCCAGGGTCCCCATCAGGCCATTCAGGCCCCCAAAGTTCATGATCGCCCACTCCATCTTGTGTGAGGGTTACACTCCACTAAATATCAGTGAGTACAAACTCACAACTCTTCAGTACACAGAATGTTGTTGGTGTATGTTTTTTGTTACAGTACGAATCCCACTGTTAGGTAGAATACAATAAGCAGCACTGTTGTTTGCTCATTTTAGTTTTATAATCTGAAAAAGACAAATAGCAAATTATCAGTCAGACGAAAACTTCACATTCACATGTCTTTTTTTATATTCTGGTACCAAAATTTCTTCCACATTAAAATTGTAAAAAAAATGGAAGAAAACTGATAAACAAGGAACTTAATTAATTTCTTCAACCATCCCTAGTACATGTACAGTCCACCTCAGGGTATGCCTCAAATGGCATTATCATTCTTGGACATGTTGTATCAACAAACATGACAATCTCTTTATTTTGATTACCGGTATACAATGTAAAAAAAACTATTAAACAAATATAAAAAAAAATAATTCAGCCACATGCCCTAAAAAGCAGACTTTTTCATGGCATTTAATTATCTCCCTACCTCATGTAACAAACTGTTATCTTCAAAATTATCAATTTGTTATCATTAATGAAAATTAACTCAACCAACAAAAGTCATTTTCTGCATGAAATGAATTGGTAACTAACAGAAATAAAACTAGAAATGGCGCGGCCACAGCCGACGCATATCCCCACGCTGCAGTTTTTGACCAGGGGTCAGATCAAAATTCCAAATAGTGCACTATCACACATATGCTCATAGCTATCATGTGTTTAAGTTTCAAGGTTCTACTGTTCTAGTGCTAATAGTGTAGGAGGAGAAGGTGGCCAGGACAGAAAGACAGACAGATGGCGGAGATACATGTAACCACATAATCCTCCCGCTCCAATTTGGAGCGTGGGGATAAAATATCGAATACATATAAATTAATATACTTTTAAATAGATTATTTAAACTAGGGAAATGATATACCATGAAAAAACATCTGAATTCTGGATTTAAAATGTACTTCTTTTTCTTGAATCCATGATATTTCTTCAAAATATTCAATTAATACAACAACAGAATATTAAAAGTAGTCAGGCAAAGCCAAATTATATAATATACATGTACATTCTAAACAATATTATTTAATTGCAATATGGGTTTATAATGCAATCGAGTTTCTATTAAATTTTAATAGTTAAAGTGTTCTATACTTAAAATTTCTGACAGTCAGTCAAGAATAAAAATTAACTAATACACAACTTAATTAAAATCTTTTTTACTTGACAGTATAAATTGTAGGTGTTTAAAAAAAAGAGACTTATTTCATGAAAACGTAAATTAACATAAGTTAATGGATTGCTGATTTAAAAACTAAAATAAAAAAATTATTCTAATTATTCGTTAAGAGCTTAAATTCCTGGTATGTCCCTTGGATAACAATACATTAAAAAATATCTAAAGAATGAAAGTTATGAAAAAAAAAAAAAATTAAAACATGCAAAACAGAATCTTGCCAGTCTTGAACAAGAAAATAAATCTCTCATTTGTACGGCGTCTCCTTTCAGCAAATATACAAACTATTTCAGAGAAATCTTATAATAAGCGCTTTCTTCAGAGCTCTTAACAATTTCAAATTAATGCCACTATTACACTGACTTAAAATCCAATGGTTCAGTCTTCAATGCAAAGGCTTCTTCAGCCAACACTTTATGACCATCGTTCCCTATACAGCAATACTGTCTGCGAGTATTTCAGCATGCCTATTTATGTACATGTACGTCATAGGATTCACAGTTTAATATTGGTTGGAAGCAAAGCCTCGCTTCACCTTGAACTTGGCCATGGCCTTGGCAATGAAACGTGGGAATTATTAGCCTTATTCACATGGCCAATAGTGTAACAGATCTTCCAATATATGTGTCTCTTTTATAACCTCGTAATTTACATACATGTACAGGGCTTTTCATCAGGAAATTGGGAAGAGGCCCTAAATTGGGAATTTCATGCGCGATAACTGCTCATTTTGGGAAGACCGTGTTTTTTTTAAGTTTTTGAAACAGGGTCTTTTTCATTGTGCAGAAGTATTAAAAGACACATTGTGGTGCATTCTTAATCATATTAGAGTTCATTGCTTTCAATTTGGGAGATGCCAAATATGTCTAAGTAAAAAAAAAAATTTTTTTTTTTACAATTTGGGAAACTCCTCTATCTATTTTGGGAAAAAATGACCTTATTTTCAATTGGGAAGGGGCCAAATTTCGGCCTCTGTTATATAAGAGTGAAAAGCTCTGATGTAACATGGTGAAGAGTGTGTTTTATGTTGCTAATCATGCAATGCAGCCACATGTATTGCAATACAAGTTTTATTCATATGGTTTTGTTTCCCATTCCAACATTTAAATCTTTGCAGTCTAATTTTTGCATCAACAGTAATGAATGGCTAAGTTAAACTTATGCAAAAGACTCAATGAATTATTAAAACATGGATTTTGACATTAGTATTTATTCTTGGGGATTTAAAGATACTTTAAAATCTAGATTCAATGATCCAATGCTTCAAAATTCAGGGTTAAATAATATTTAAAGGGGTTAAAATACTGAAGAACATTGTTATTTTGTTTGTGCATGCTATTAAATAGTCTGTTTAAATTTTTATAAGTGTACATTTTAGTCAAATACAATGACATTTACAACAATTTGTTTTATATATAATGGCATTATTGATTAAGCATGACGATAACATACCTGATACGGATACTAATCAACAAGAAGGTCACATGGCTGTAACTTTTGTTAGCCTGTCATAGAACTTGACATTGCCAATAAAAACTGGAAATTATGAAACATAATCATGTGATGACCTTGGCCATGAAAACTGCCTTTTAACTGGAAGTTATGAAACATATTCACGTGACTGTGCAGGAGAGACTCTCTTTTAATTTACGAGTCTATTTTTAATATTGTCATGGTTTACGTGACTTTATATGTTGCTGGAGTGTTATAATACCAGTTCAATGCTTCTTGTATTATATATTTACGAAATGAATATTATCTTCATGTGCATTTACAGGGATTCTTTTGCTTGTATAACAATGAAAGTAAATAATAATTCAAAGAACCCACTCCCCTGTGATGCAAACTTCGTTCGTGTTTACCAAATTTCATGATGAATGGCAAGAAATATCCACATTGCATGTATGTGACAAAATCATGGTTTTATTAACACGAATTTTAACCAAGAACTATTTCTAAATTCATGTATCAATATGTGAGCCTGTATGACTATTATTATTTAGGATGCTCATAATTTAATTGTATTATAATGTGGCAAATGCCTTATCTTTCCAAAACTGATTTCACTGATGAAATTTTAAATATATTTTAATTTAAATGGCACTCAAGGAGACCAAACTCATCCTGAATGCTATTTTTTTTAATTATTGGTTGACAAATTGAGTTTATTCATATTTTGTGAAAATAAAATTTAAGCTCTTAAACATGTAGGTTACATTTGTATATGAATGTTTATTTGTATAATAAGACTTATGACGGTTAAAAAGTGGCATAATGATATCAAGGTATTTCCACCCAAATAAAGTTTCTAAATAATAGTTTTCCATTGATTTAGCCTCTAAACCTATAAATTCGTGCACCTTAAATTTCAATGGCATATCTTTCATGAAAGATCATCAGACAATAAATAAACGTGATATATACTTTATGATGTATCTTAAAGTTTTGTTTAACAAATAACGAGTGAAGTATGTTGGTTGACAGATAATAATAATGGAATTACGTACCTTTAAACATTTGTGTATATGGTAGTCTGCGTCACACAGAATTACCCTATAAGATCGTGCATCGATTTTGATGACGTCACAGCGAGGCCCTGGGATGTGTTTATAAAAGCCGATATATGTTTTTGTGAATATGTGTTTATTTGTATTAAATATTTGTTGTTTTAGATAAATTTCGTGAATAAACTGTAATGAAAATAATGGTTTAAACAAAACTGGTCTTCATAAAAACGAAAGATGAACGGTGATAACTGTTTTCAGAGGTCTAGATAAAGTGTATTTACTAATGGAAAAAAGCTAAATAAAATTCTATTCACAATGGGGGCATAAAAGGCTGTCACCCCTTCTAATGACAGTTGTTTTGTGACAAAATCCCATATTGACGCAGTGAGAACCTTTATCGCAATAGGCCGGACACGATCTTAACCTTTGGTCTCGTGTCAACATTTGGGGGAAAAATTTTCCGCATATACAGCATACTTTAATCGTATTGTAATGCAAAGTACAGAGTCCAAAATTCCAATTTATAGACGGGCCTCCAAGGGAAACTACTCTTACAACATTTTACGATCAAAACATTGACAAACATAGCCGTCTGGTGAAGGAAATGTGCAGATTTTAAACATTGTTTAGGCTATTTCTTTGGAACGAGGTCAGAAAAACAGACAATTTATATCATATTTATTGTTTTTTTTTCTCATGATTGTTGTCTTATCGGCTGTGGAAATTCTCGCGTTACAAAAGTGAACAGTTTTCGGGTACGTGCGTTCGAATGTTGCTTAGAAGTTTACGTCATAAAAAAGTACACGATCTTATAGGTCTGCACCAAGTTATAGGAATAGAGGATAGTGTAGTTTTTTTAAGGAAATCTTAGTACATGTATTCAATGGTTTCAAATAAAAAGAAAATGAGATAGATTGAATGTTTATTAAATTAATGAAGAACTGTTTGGTTTTTCAAACCGGCTATATTTTATACAACATATATGCCTGACAGGCAATAATCATGTAATATTTCATTTGCTCGGTATACTATTATGTATTTCTTGTTACCTACAAGGCTACATTGCAAACAGGCAAGTGCAAATTACAAACACTGGTGTAAAAGTAAATTATTTTATGTAAAAGTTTCATTTTTCAATATTGACAGTTTTCTTTTTTTCAAAATCCGTGAATACTGATGAAAAACAATTAATTTACAATTAATTAATTAGCATTGCAGAATCTTGACGATGACATAGACACGAAAAATGGCCAGAAAGATTTTCCTGAACAAATAGTTCACCCGTATTTGAAAATAAAATATAAATAATTCATTGATAAAAAAGATAATGAAGTTTGATAAAGGATATGTCATATAACAGTATAATAAAAATAAACACAAATAACACACAAAATATCCGAAAAATGACCACCCGAATTTTTATCCATGCTATGATGACCTAAATTCACTCTCGCACAGCAAAAATCCATATTTACCAAATTTGTTTATTAATTTAAAAAAAACTTCACCATTTGTTTACCTTTTTCGAACCTTATTACCTTTCCAGTTTATCGCAACTTAACACCAGATTTATTGGACATGTTACATGTTTTGATTATTTATGAAACATCTAGGTCGAAGACTGTAATCCCAATTGATATGCACGTCACGCATCGCCAAACACGTGATCGCAGATCAAATCGAGTAGTACTTATTTATATATAAATAAAACTCATGATCGATATATTTATTAATTATATTTAATAACCATGGTTTGAAATTCTTTTTTAGATATCCTGATCCCGTTATAATGTACACAAATTTCTTAACTAGAAAATTGTTTCAAGCTTCTGCTAAAACGTGAATCGATGGTGTCTAAAAATAGATTTCACCACACATAACCTCACGTGGAACATGTACACGTGCGTGGCGATCGCATGAAACAAACACATGGCAGCGGGCAAAACTGTCCATGTATAGATTCTATTTCTTGTGATAAAAACTGTTGTATTACATGAGTTAATGTATCATTGGAAAACGAGTATTAAACGACGAGGGCACAAACATATAGATATAATAAGTATAAAAAGATTAAACAATTGTAGAATTAAAGAAAATAGAAACTGACACTTAATTTTAAAAAGCGCTGATTGTAATAGCTGTTTGAGCTGTACTGTAGTTGCAGGGAAAGATCAAGAATCACAAACGCTACAAGGTGTTGCTTAACTGGGGCAGGTTGGAAAACCGGACCATTCTATTGATATTTATGTTTCTCATTGCAAGAAAACCAGGTATGTGTACACATACCTGGAAAAAAGTAACATTCTAGCAGCTTTTAACATTACTAGTGTTGACAAATCTAGAGGTGCGTACAGGGGGTATCAGAACGGAATAGGGCGCAGCACTTTCCCTATTTTGCTCGATATATTTCCCTACTGTTAATCCGCTGATGATTGCGCGTCGCCAATGGTCGACAGAATCTTTCTAAGGGGCAAAACTTGATACAACGCATTTGGTGTAATATTTGGATTAGCTCCCTTTGCACGAACAAATGGGTATCACGTAACTAAAGAATACACATGAGCTGCGCTCTACGAAAAGGAGATTTAATCCATGTTTGTAAAGTGTCGTCCCAGATTAGCCTGTGCAGTCCGTACAGGCTAAGGAGATACGACACTTGCCGCTTTTATGATATTTCCTGTTTAAAGAAAGTTTCGTCTTAGCAAAAATCCAATTTAGGCGGAAGTGTCGTCCCTGATAAGCCTGTACGGACTGCATATGCTAATCTTGGACGATACTTTACGCACATGCATTAACACACCTTTTTACAGAGTACGGCTCATATATAAGTATTATTGCCTAGGAAATTCAATAAAAACAGACTTTTTTCTGTTTTTCATCAAAGAATAGCGAACTTACGCGAATCGCCCTTCGCCCAGATAAGTCAGTATTCTGGCGTTGTTTAACGAATTTCTATAAACAGTTATTGTTCTTAATATGACCTGGTACTTATACATACACGCATTTTATTTTTCTATCGTCCAGTACGCGGTTTTAAAGCGCCGATTGCCACCTCAAGTCCCACACTTCTTGTGCAGTGCTTTAATCCGCCACATATTGAAGTATTTGTTATCATAGTATTAAAACTAGTCAACCGATCTGCCTAAAATATCATGATACAAATTGTGGTCCTGTGGGTTCAAGGTCCCTTTGTTCATTTAAATCATTTGGCATCGGAAAAATATGTGAACTTGTGTAAAAAGAATGAGTGTAAAAGTGCTTGCATCTACCACCTTTCTTTCGAAAGTTCAAAATTATTCTTATTAAAATATCATTATATTTATATTTTTCAAAGCAATGTATTCAGAGTAAAGAGAAATAGCATGTCTTTATCTGGAGTTAATGTTCCAGAGGGGGTGATCACGTGATAGTCAAGATGGCGACGTTAATGCCAAGGCAGGTATTTTTCGCCGTTTTATACCCTTTATTACTTGTATTTATTGTTTAAATGCCGCTCACTTTCCAGCCGTATCTATCTATCTACTATCTATCTATCTATCTATCTATCTATCTATCTATCTATCTATCTATCTATCTATCTATCTATCTATCTATCTATCTATCTATCTATCTATCTATCTATCTATCTATCTATCTATCTATCTATCTATCTATCTATCTATCTATCTATCTATCTATCTATCTATCTATCTATCTATCTATCTATCTACTATCTATCTATCTATCTATCTATCTATCTATCTATCTATCTATCTATCTATCTCTATCTATCTATCTATCTATCTATCTATCTATCTATCTATCTATCTATCTATCTATCTATCTATCTATCTATCTATCTATCTATCTATCTATCTATCTATCTATCTATCTATCTATCTATCTATCTATCTATCTATCTATCTATCTATCTATCTATCTATCTATCTATCTATCTATCTATCTATCTATCTATCTATCTCTATCTATCTATCTATCTATCTATCTATCTATCTATCTATCTATCTATCTATCTATCTATCTATCTATCTATCTATCTATCTATCTATCTATCTATCTATCTATCTATCTATCTATCTATCTATCTATCTATCTATCTATCTAGCTATCTATCTATCTATCTATCTATCTATCTATCTATCTATCTATCTATCTATCTATCTATCTATCTATCTATCTATCTATCTATCTATCTATCTATCTATCTATCTATCTATCTATCTATCTATCTATCTATCTATCTATCTATCTATCTATCTATCTATCTATCTATCTATCTATCTATCTATCTATCTATCTATCTATCTATCTATCTATCTATCTATCTATCTATCTATCTATCTATCTATCTATCTATCTATCTATCTATCTATCTATCTATCTATCTATCTATCTATCGATCTATCTATCTATCTATCTATCTATCTATCTATCTATCTATCTATCTATCTATCTATCTATCTATCTATCTATCTATCTATCTATCTATCTATCTATCTATCTATCTATCTATCTATCTATCTATCTATCTATCTATCTATCTATCTATCTATCTATCTATCTATCTATCTATCTATCTATCTATCTATCTATCTCTATCTATCTATCTATCTATCTATCTATCTATCTATCTATCTATCTATCTATCTATCTATCTATCTATCTATCTATCTATCTATCTATCTATCTATCTATCTATCTATCTATCTATCTATCTATCTATCTATCTATCTCTATCTATCTATCTATCTATCTATCTATCTATCTATCTATCTATCTATCTATCTATCTATCTATCTATCTATCTATCTATCTATCTATCTATCTATCTATCTATCTATCTATCTATCTATCTATCTATCTATCTATCTATCTATCTATCTATCTATCTATCTATCTATCTATCTATCTATCTATCTATCTATCTATCTATCTATCTATCTATCTATCTATCTATCTATCTATCTATCTATCTATCTATCTATCTATCTATCTATCTATCTATCTATCTATATATACTGCTAGTCGCCAACAATTAGCATTACAAGCAGGCAAGAAAGTTACTGGCGTTTATTTCGTGTTGATATTCGCTCTTTATCTCGACTTTACTCGCTGCGAAATTTCTTAGCGGGATGACCTAAAATTGCAGTTTATCTTTGTATAAACTCTCATAACGTGAAAATTCATAAGGCTACAACGACCCCACCTTGTTCTCGATACATCCACTCTACGGTTTATTCCAAGTGTTATATTAATATATGAGGCAAATAGTTCTTGATTAAGCCTTCGTCATTTATCGCCGTTGGATATTTTCTGATGAAAAAAAAAGGCTTTATTAAAAATCGCAATCTGAAAAATAAAAGATAACAGATTGCCAGTTGTTCATTTTTGAGTAACCTATGACAGAAAGCATGCATAACTTAAAACAGGCTAATAACAGCTCAAGTATAAATTGAAAGTACCTCATTTGGTTAAGAGTAAGGCTTAACGCAAACATCGACACGGCCTCTCTGAATAACACTGGCATACTTGTTTCGTCATTATTCAAATAACGTTAAGTCAAATGTCGAACATAGTACAAAAGAATCGGTAAGTCAATTATAATATTTAAAAAGGATCCTTCTAAGGACTATTATCGAAAAATTCTGACTTTTACGTAATAATGTAGTCGTGAAAATAAAAACTTACTTTATAAAACATTTACAATCTACTAATAATTATAATACCGAATAAAATATGTTATAGAAACATAAATCTAAAAAAAAAAATCGGGATCGTTTGAACTCACGAATTTATATTACAACAACAACAACAACAACAACAGTTAGCTCAGTGCCCTTTTCACAGATTTTTGCATGTATTGAAGTTTGTCATTAAAAGCTTTATATTGATAAATGTAAACGTTGGATATAAAAAGCTCCAGTAAAAACAAGAATAAAATTAAAGAAAGAAATAAAGCACTGCGGGGAATTACGTGGTTTTATTTTGATATGGAACACGGAAAATGGCGGCGTCATTGTCTCGGTAAGAGTATTATTTTTTCTTATTGTACCTAAATGTTTTATTTTAACTTTCTAAGATGTAGCCTATCATATGCGGAATCGAATTCCGCGTGTAATAGTACCTTACATTTCATGTATTACTGAGTAATTTACTCGCTTACCCTTTGAATTCGAACACATGCGAATGCATGACGGGGATAGTTTTCACGGATTTAAATGAATTCTTCACAAATTTGATAAATATCGACATTCCTCAAATCCCTTTCTTTTTAAATATATACCAGGTTTTCTCTACATTACAAACAAATTGTCTGAGAGTCAGAAAACATCGCAGTTTCTGCATAATAAATCAAAAATCAAAAATGATATGTTTCACGGAATATAATATGTTATAATATATAATATAATTATGATATGTTTCACGTTAATTGTATGATATGTTTCACGTATTGTCTAAAGGCGAAAAATAAAACGTCGGATATTTTCTCAGTTACTAGTATATGTTTTAGCACTTAGTACCGGTAAAGCCCAGGACAAAGTGCGGTTAGGTTAACTGGCAGCCTTGATACATATGATCGACCATGTTTTGAAAATGGCGTAAACTCTAATACATAATTAACCGCGACTCTCTCTTCACTTAACTGAAGTTTCATCTTAATAATGGAATATCTAACCTTAGTGCATTGTGTTTAATGTGCGTATTCTGCTTAATTTTCGCAGATGTCTCCCCTACCGCACGAGCCGCTCGCACTTCTGCAACCTTGCAGAAGAGTCCGAGGAAATCGTATTTGAGCCACCAGGTTAATGCAGAATCTGCGTAGAAGGCATACCCGTTTTGACTGTGGACGAAAAAAAGATCAAAATGGAAGAAAGAAGATGGGCACAATGTCTTTCTCAATGACGTTTTTACAGCTCGGGTCCTTCGGTTTACGTTGGGAAACGCGCGAAGAAATCCTGCCATCTGACAAGATGGGCATTAATTAACGAAAATAAAATACAGTATGGCAGAAGAAATAATTTTGATCTGACAATTTTCAAAAACGGCAGTTTGCTTTACAAATTAAAAGTTAAAACTATTCAATCTCAGGGTACAATTTATTCACATATTGTTTGTCATTCCTACGTCATTATAAGCGTTGTTTAAGTTATTATCACATGCTATAGAGTTTGAGACATAGCCGCCGATGCAGCATATTGACTAATGTCTAAGAAGTGTGTTGTGAATATTCATCCAAATGGTGAACAGATTTTCAATTTAATGCAGGTATGTTATAATATATTTTGTTGCATACAAACGAATTTTGTAACATTGTCATGTACACAATATGCAAGATTAAATTCTATACGTTCAACAGGGTGTGGGCTAAGTTAAGCTGTTCAACTGTAAACTGCCGCCGTAATTTGGATGTCTTATTAATTGCTGTTTCTAAATGATTGTACAATAACAAAACGCTATTTTGCTTTATTTATTTCAAAACAATAATAGGAAACATGGATTTGCGTTTATGTGTTCACTAATCAGCAATATCACAGATAATTAAATTAAATCACAGTGTTAATCATGAGAACATAGCACAACAAAATCACCATAATCACCTTCAAAAACTAAAATAATAAACAAAAGCGTATCACTCTCCCTGAGGATAACCATCACGATATGGCTGTGTACAAATGGCATCTATACGATCAATTGAAATGAATTACTTACTATACATTGGGTCAAAATGTGTTGCAGTTTCTTAAGCTGAAGGCGTATTATTACTTGCAACTGCATTAGTATTCCCTTTTTATCATGTTTGCATTTCGGATGCCTATACAAATTCGGCTTGTGAGAGTATGTCTTTCCGGATTTGCATACATGTTTCGTGGCCCCAAGATGCATAGCCATGTGACCATCATATTGGTCTCTCCTATTCATTTGATGTCCGCATGTGTCACATTTAATCGTCGCTTCTTGATAATGTGTCACGTACGTTCTTATGTCTGTCATTATTGCGAATGACCTCCCACATGTCTCGCACGCAGAATCTTTAGTTTCGTTATGTGCGTCGCACCTACATGAAAGAAAAGACCAGTGTGCATAAGAAAACATACAAGAAAAAACAAAAGATCTACACGTTAGACTTTGGTGCCTCACAATCCTGTAGTTCAATACAAAACATTGCTGTGTAACCATTAAACAACTGGTCAAGTATTTCATATTTCATCGGGTGACTTGACGTATTATGAAGCAAAAACTTGTAGATTTAACTTGATCCAATGCGAATGTTTGTAAACTTTTGCCAGTCTAGAAGATACGCAATGTGTCACATTCGCCACTAAAAACGGTGCAACGAAGTTTGAGTATTGTCTTGAAACTCATGTCCCGGCATGAAATCGATCCATCTTAATATGCCAAACGTTTTTTTTTATCATAAATGACAAAACATAATCGAATAAACCTGGTGATTTTGGTTTTCTTTTTCGAAAATGCTTCGTACCAATGGAGTATACATTCTGTGCGTTGTAAATGTGTATGTGCATTTCTAAAGAGCCATCATCAGCAATTACAATAATGGCAACGTAATTTTTTTTACCGATTTCGAAATAATTTTGGTTGCAATGTGTCGGAATAATCGGCTATACACAGTTATAAAATATAATTGGGGGGGGGGGAAATAGTCATCTGTGCTTAAATACAAAATGTTTTTCTCACTAACATTTCTGAAAATGCCTAATATTCACAATACCATCTTACCTGTGTCTTTTTTAATAAGCTTTGCTGTAGAACATCCGTCCACAACATTTGTATGGCGCTACCCCCCGTATGTTTTCTTTCATGATCTCTTAACCCTGATGCGCTTTGAAAAGCCTTGCCGAAAATTCGACACAACCAAAGTCTGAAAATAAATTTTTACCTAGCTCTTTAACAATTGTTACGTGAAACATATCATACACATTTTATTCCGTGAAACATATCATTTTTTATTTACGCGTTTATTTATTTATATATTAAGTGGTAAGCCGTCCAGAATATCATACATATTCCAAATTATGTTTCTCAAATTTCTCATGCAATAATATGGTATGACCTATGTTTATTTTATGAAATATATGACACAATGTCTTTATTCGGTGAAAACTATCATTTTAAATAATTCACTTTGAAATAAATTCAAAGGGTATATGAGAAAAGTAGGTAGTTAATTTATAAAAGTAAGATATCATTGGACGCGGATTTCGATTTCGCATATGATAGGCTACATCATTTCAAGCTAATATCTCGAATTTAATTACGAGAAGCAAAAACGTTACTCTTACCGAGACAATGACGCCGCCATTTTCCGTGTTCCATATCAAAATAAAACCACGTGATTCCCCGCAGTGTAAAGTAACCCTCAACTGGGCTCGAACCACTGACCACTGGAGCAAAAGTCTGTCGTATAGACCATTCGGCCATCCGTACTCATAGAATGAGCGATGTATTTTATACTTTATATAAGCAATCCTTGTAGTATCACACATTGTTTAAAGGATATTTGTGAGGAAACAGCAGTACTGAACATTTACAATGCTCTAAAATAACCATTATTATGCATCTTTTGACGATTTAAAAACCTGAAAATTATAAAGCGTTAAAGGGGCCTTTTCACGTTTTGGTAAATTGACAAATTGAAAAAAAGTTGTTTCATATTCGCAAATTTTCGTTTTAGTTATATTTGTGAGGAAACCGTAATACTGAACATTTACCGTGCTCTAAAATAGCCTTTATATGCATCTTTTGACAATTTAAAAACCTGTAAATTATAAAGCGTTGCAACGCGAAACGATTGAATAATTTGGAGAGTTCTGTTGTTTATTTAGATTTTGTGAAACTACGAGGATCGCTTATATGAAGTATAAAATACTTCTGATATTGTATAAGGAAGGTTTTTGGAGAGGTCTAATGCGCAGACTTTTTACTCCAGGACTCCATGGGTAAGTGGTTCGAGTCCTGCTTAGGGTTACCTTTTTTCTTTTTTTTTATAAATTGTATTCTTGATTTTTTACTGGAGCTTTTGAGGTCCAAAGTTTACATTACTCAATATAAAGCATTTAATGACAAACTTCAAAACATGTTAAAATCTGTGAAAAGGCCCCTTTAAAGAGTTCTGTTTTTGTCGTTGAAGCTACGATAATTGCTTATACAAAGTATAAAATACGAGCATCATACTTCGACTATCATAGTATGATCACGGATGGCCGAGTGGTCTGGGCGGTAGACTGTTGACACCACGACACCAGGAATCAGTGGTTCGAGCCCTGTCGAGGTTTACTTTTTTTCTTTTTTAAATTTTATTCTTCATTTTTTACTGGAGCTTTTTAGATCCAATGGATACATTTATCCAAATAAAGCCTTTTATGACAAACTTCAAAACATGCCAACATCTGTGAAAAGGCCCCTTTAAGCAAACTGTAAGCAATCGTCGAATATCCAACTAGGTCTTGAGTATTGAAAACTATAGCTAATAACGAGCCATAGTTGAATTCAATGCTGTATTAGGTAGCCGAACTATAGCCAATATTGAGCAAAGGTCAAATACCCGATTCCCAGCATGGCAAAAGTGTGGTATCACTATGTTGACCCAACCTTGGGTTATATGATACATTATGAATCTCAGCTCAATACTAAGGCTTTTTAACATCTAGCGCGGAAGCGAAATAATGTTTCTGTTATAGTTTTTGGTTGAAAACCCGACGTTAAGGAGTATAGATGCGTCTTATCGGATAAAAACCTGTAACTACTTTCAAAACATAAGGCTATTTCCATAATCATGATAACTAATACAGAAAAACCCACACTCGATGCTCTTTCTTTTCTATACGTGGAAGCCTCATGTTATTTCAGCTCTTTTTTTAGTCGGTATTAAAAGAACATACATGTACATGAAAACTATATTGTTGTGTTCTATTAGTTTAATTATTTCAAAAAAACCTCCACTTGATTTCATTCTTTGTCGATAGATAAACATTTGCGTGTCTTGTAATAATTTTCTAAATGACGTTGACCCCAGTGTTACAAACTCGACAGGACAATCAATCAAAACTCATGACATAACATAAAGAGAAGCATAGTGTGCAGATACATGTAAAACTGCATAATACATACACGTGTGCAGCAATGCCCTGTATGAATGGATCAGAATTGTTCTATTTGGATATTTACTGATATATACTTGCTTGATTGTACTTGAGAACATATAACTTACCATGTAAACGCTCGCGTTGATTTTCTAATCAACTGTTTCCGACACGTTGAGATTGACGAGGAGACGGGTGGCAACAAAACTCAGGATTTCTTGCTCATTATCAGTTTTAGCAAAAGGTTAATTGTTTATAATCTCAGATTTGCTGAGTTTAGCATCAACTTAACCAGGATTAAGAATGATATCAAGCGCAGATTATACATCGTAATGTTGGGACAGGTCCTTGGGACTGACTTTGGGAAGTTTCGACATTACAATACGTACTTACGTAGTTCATAAGGTCACAGCGAATCATGTGCATTTTACGTAAAAGAGAGTATACATTTGAGGCCAGTTCTTTTCCTAAGCTGTTTATAAACCAATTAATTACAGTGACAGATGTATAGATTAATATAAATCACTTAATTTTATCTTCCAACGTGTTCATTCATATATAATTGAAATTCCATAACCTC
Source organism: Dreissena polymorpha (assembly GCF_020536995.1). Taxonomy (NCBI): domain Eukaryota; kingdom Metazoa; phylum Mollusca; class Bivalvia; order Myida; family Dreissenidae; genus Dreissena; species Dreissena polymorpha. Next base: position 56,564,611 of record NC_068360.1, on the reverse strand, counting down.
AATAATGGAAGTCGTGGGACTCTCATGGCTGCAATTTAATTCAAGCCGTCACCGTCCTCAAGAAGATCTATACGACAGATGAGATGGTCTGGCCCAGTAAAATTGATCGAGTGCGGCTCTTCGGAGAACATCCTCATCCCGTTTACGTGCGTGTATGGGGCAGCACTGCTACCTTGATATCATAACTGATAGCTGTATTAAAATCTCCCGAAAGTCAACGATATATATTTAACCCAACTAACTTACTTAGAGCCGATATGTAACGAACGAGAACACGCTCTGCTGACATCCCAAAAGTCATGGTATACTCGGTTGTTATCGAACCGGAGACGTTTTATTACATACTGAAGTAAATCATCTTACGAAGGTTCCGGAGATAGTCGATGTATCACGATTGGTATTTCACTAACGACTTTTAGCGAAACAGAGATAAACTTTAGGGTAAAGAAGGAAGTAGGACAGTAATAGTGTTTTATTTGGATATCAGTTGGTGTTCATATACATAATTTGACAACGTAACAAAGCAAGAAAATATAATTGTCTATAATTTCAGTTTTTATGTAAAAGATATTGAAAGTATATATTAAACGTACAAACAGTGGTTTTCAAATCGAAAGTAGAAACAGGTACAAACACAATCTTACAATGGCTTCTAAACGACTTCAGGATTCAAACCGAGACAATGCAGGCGACTTTATTGGAGAAAGTGCTGTTACACAATCATGCGAGCCCTGTATGAAAACCAACGTATCAAAAACTGATACGGTTTTCTGCAAGGATTGTGATGAATACCTGTGCGATATGTGCACAAATCCGCACACCGTCTATAAACCAGGTAAGCACAACATTGTCAATGTACAGGATAATTCATCTGCGCCCGTTATAATCGACATGAAAAGAATGGACAAGTGTCTTGAGCATGGACGAGATATAGAGTTTTTCTGCCAGGATCATGCTAAGCTGTGTTGCAGTTCATGCGTTCTCATTCACCGGAAATGTGACCAATTGGATGAAATAGTAAAAGTATCCAGAGAAACACGACCCGACCTGAAAGCATTAAAACAATCATTGATAAAATTGCAATCCGAGGCTGACGCTATTATAGCAGAGTGTAAGCAGTCGAAAACTGGCTTAAATGAGTCCATTGCAAAGATTTCTTCAAAAGTGGATAACATGAAAGATCGTATCATACAACTGATTGATGAAGCAAAGCAAAAATTAATAAGTGAGACAAAACAATTAAAAATTGCAGAAGTAAAACGGATTTAGAATAAACGTGACGCCTCGTTCAAAGTTAAGAAAGAACTTAAGAAGGTATTCTCGATGTGTTGTGACGTTTTAGACCGCGGAACGCCCAGTCAACAGTATATTTATTCAGAACAAATGAAGGAGAAACGGAAAACTATCGAATCAACTATAGATGACCAAAGAAAGATTAAAGGTTCATCAAGGTATTTTATTTCACGATTACTTTACATTTGGTCTAATTTAAATAACGGTATTTGTCGATGACGTTCAGAGAATAAGCAGCGGTATAAAGTTTAAAGTTGTTATAACGATTTACCTATTTGGATACTGTTACAATCGAACAGTTAATTAAAAAAAAAAAAATATTAAAAAAAAAGATATACGGCGTTGATTGTGGTCGGTGTTGATGAACGATCAAAAATGATATCTATGAGATCAAATATAGCGGATGCCTTTTTTTCTGCGCAGTTCTTAGCTGCATCACACGGAAATCAATTACTGGGTGTTGCGGCCATATTTCGTGGCTCATTTCGCTTTATTAGATATAATTGATCAGATATATATATATATATATATATATATATATATATATATATATATATATATATATATATATATATATATATATATATATATATATATATATTATATAAAAAATTAATAATATATATTATATAAATAATTAATATAAAATTTAAACTATTTTATTTTCATTTTTTTCACATATATGTAGTGAATTTCAAACTTTAGAAAAATAAAAAAAGGAATGAGAAAAGAAACACAAAATTGTAAGCGATACGACAAGTACGCGAACGTAAGCTGCGCGACCAAAATTAAAAAAATATAACAAGCATGAACTGAATTTGAACATGATCGTGATGATGATGATCATGATCATGATGAGATTTATATACTTTTAAGTAAACACATAAATTTTCAAATAAAGCTTAACTTAATGTGACCCAGTCATAGAGTGCATTAAAACACTTCAAAAATAAAGAATGTATTATTTTCCAACAAACAGTGCGGTTTTCGTAATTGATACACATTAATACATTTTTACCGCTCCCCATCGATTAATTTGGTATTTTTTTTAAAGAGCATTTAAAATACCCATTTATATGCTGATCCCTGACTGACCCAGCGCGATAGTGTTTCCTCCAATATCGCATATAAACGAATCCCAAACGTAATAAATTCATATTGTCTAAAAAATTATGTAAGATCATATAAATATTAGAGTTTCATTTGTAGTTATTTCATGGCATTTTACAGATACAAAGATAAGTGAACAAGTTCCGTTTAATGGACTCATTTTAATAAAACAATGTGTAATTATATAAAAAATAATACAAATTAATAATAATAATAATAATAATATTATAAGTTATTAATATCTTTACTGTTTTTATTATTATTTCAGTGGAAACCAGTCCCATTAGCTTATCATCCCAACCAAGGTCCATCACCCTTGAGCTCCTCGTGTCTGTGGATCTACAGAAGACTGCGGATGATAAGGAGGAAGGTTTCCTCACTGGACTGGTCTTCCTGCCGAACGGGAGACTGGTAGCCGTGGATAACATGAACATGAAATGTATCATACTAAATGAGCGACTACAGAGACTTGGTTCACCGTACACGTTTAAGGCTAACCCACTTTGCGTAGTATGTGTGTCTCATGATGCACTGTGTGTAACGTTTAAAGGAGCAGTATTTCTCCTGTCTTTGAGTACAGACAATACCATCAGACAGACCAGGGTGATCATAACATCATCCAATTTCTACTCTATTAGCCGCATGTCTCCGTCTCAGATGGTCGTGAGTACGTGGGATGATCCTCGACCTGCGAGAATAATATCACTGGATGGTGTGGAATCTGACTTTGATCACGTAACGTTTCCTGTAAAGAAGTACAAAATAGAAGAGAGTATGTGCACGTTTGTCCAGTCTTAGAACACGCTAGTACTGATTGACAGGTTGGCTAACACAGTGTACATATACGAAGGGCGCGTCTAGAGCAGTCACTGATTTGAACATACAAGAACCTCGTGGTGCCTGTGTAGGGCCTGGTGACACGGTGATGGTGTGCAGTACGAAGAAGAACTCCATCGTGCACCTGAGTGTTGATGGTGACATTCTTGGTACCTACCTTGTGAATATGAAGTACCCGTACAACATATGCGTGTCTAAGAATTGCAATAGGCTGGCGGTGTACAACGGCGCTGCAGGCACACCGAAGCTTCAATTGTATCTGATTTCACCGGCAATTAGTTAGATTACTTGTAAGATGCCAATGTTTTCCATGTGATCAGGCTTTCTAAGAAAATATTAAATATTGATTTCGTGTATTGGTGTGGTTAAATCAACTCTGAATACTATTCAGATTACTAGTAATTAAAATTGAAAAGTGTTGTTATACGGTATTATCGTTGAATAATTTTGAAAGATTTCGAACTACCTTTGTATTGTGCATGTCCTATAATTAAACATGTGTCTTTATACTTAACTTCAGGACATGTTATATTGTATATTTGAAGACATTTAGATATACATGTATTGTGAATGTAATTCTATTTATTTGCATTTCATTCATCTTGTACGGTAGTTAGGCGCGTTAAATTTCTAAATGTATGTTAATTTTGAAAACAATAACTATAACTGAACATTATGTCGCTGTGGTGTAATGGATATGGTGTCCGCGTAGCGACCGGGAGGTCACGGGTTTGATCCCCCCCGTGGGAGCGTTCTTTAGATCTTCCTCAAAGACACCAAGTACTGGCTCTAGGCCCAGGAAACGGACTCGAGGGCGTTTATATAAGCCTTAGGCTTTCGATGCAAGCGGGCTAAAATTAATAGGTTTAAACTAACTGAACATTACTATGCATATGTTTTCTATATGCCATGGTTTGTTTTCGTTCATTTAAAATAATGCATGTTTTTGTTTAGCCTACATTAGCCACAAGTACTATATTATCAACAGAAGTCGACCAGAATAAGAGCTCCCAGCGTGTCACGTCTGCCTGTCAATAGTCTTGGAAGCCTTGTATCGTTCTAATGAAAAGGATACTATATAAAGCATTTGATTTGAGTTGATGTTGTTTGTTTTCAAATAAATAAGCAAAATTATAATATCAAATTAATTTTAACATATGCTCTTGATATTGGCTATGTTATCATTTTATTTTAAAATAAACCAGTACTTGCATTTTGTAACATTTTATCTTTTCACGAATTTCAGGGACCGAGACAACGCTCGCTTTAATTAAAAACCGTGTGATATTTTACGTTCTGATCAGACACAAATGCTGTAAACGTGCGGATAATGATTGAATGAGAATTCAAACAAGGTATTCAACCCATCATACTCAATCTTTAGACCATGACAAATTATTGTATATTCTTGCATTGCATTCATATTTATATTCATAAGCTAAATGTTAGGAGATTTTACCGTTTCGTTTTTAGTTGGTCGCATTAGCGGCCGACTAAATTTAAAGAGCATGTTTTGCAAATCAGTATGTGCTTAGCTACGCTAAGAACGGTATCTCACTAGGCTATGAACGATTACCGCTGCCTGTTTATACTTCACTGCAGCAGACAGTCTATAATTATGTAAACAATAGGTTTAAGAGCTTGTGGGACATATTGGCAAGTCTAGTGTTTATAACAGCTTGTGCGACGACATTGGTAAGTTTATCATTGAAATCTTTACATATTGGCTGCTTTCAGGGAAAACGGGGCTTAATGCTGCATTAAAAGTCTGCCATGTGGGCAAAATTGTTTCTCAATAATTTAAAGAAAATAGAAAAAGTATTAGATACACATGTCACAACATGTACATGATTATAGGCTTGTTATTCTTAAGCAAGGCAACCAAAATTCTAAAGATGGTAGCCAGTGCAGCAACCAATTGTGAAAAAAGGCATATTGTTGTTATTTTGTCTAAGTTATCTCTATATGGAATGAGTGATGTATTGGACGTCATCATTGATGACGTTCATTCGAACGAATGATAAAGGGGGCTAAGTTTCGTTAAGTTGAGGCATATAGCCGCGATTTGAGCGCCTTGAAAACTGGCCGAACACGTTTGCTGAAATTTGACATGTATATGGACAAGAATGCGATCTACCTGTTGGCATAGGCGTTATACCTGGCAAAAATCAAGTTTTCGAGTATTTTGTGTTTAAATACTTTTATGGGAAAGGGCACGCGCACAGATAAACATTGTGACGTCACTTCACAAACAGCGTTAGACATCCGCCATCTTGTAACGCGACAAAGAAACTCAGTGTTATTAATTCAATAAACACAGAAAATATGATTGTGTTTAATTATCATTAATACAAATGTCTATATTTTGTGCAGCGGATGTTTATTCAGACGGATACGACAGAATTACGTAAGTATCATTGTGTACTTTACAGTAGATTTTACTACGGAAGAAATTTATTATATCTTACTCAGTCACTGACAAAATGAGCTTGACACATAAACAACAACCGGATCGGATTTACATCCACATAATATTGTGCGAATCCGATGCAATTCAAATTACTAATGTTTGATAACGTTTGATGAATTCGTTATATCAATATGCATTAACTTTCAAGGGGAATAATTATAATTGAAATGTGCGATTCAATGACAGTGTTATATTGGGATAATTAGTCGTTTAGCCGTAACAGATAAGTATTTAGTTTGTTGTGTTTCATTTTCAACATAGTTTTACCGTTTTTTCCTAAAAGTAAAACAGTTCAGTCGTCATTATATCTTGAATTTTAAATATTGAAATACATGTCGGATATTTCATATTTTCGGACGTTGCTACGTAAGCTAGTTGTCAACATAATTATTAAGATACATATTTACCTTTTACCATACAGTTGTGCAGCTGATGTCTAATTAATGACGCGCTGTTTAATGTCAATAATGTTTTTCTGCCCGTGATGATAATAAGTATTTAAATCAACAAACCCCAGCAATGTCAATGGTCTGTCAACATTAGAAAAATATTAGCTAAAGAAACTTCAGCGTACAATTTATATGGTATTGACATACCTGTACTCTGAAGCCAACTCTGTATCGAAAGTCAACCAGAGTCGTAACATATTTATGTCACGCTATAAATCAAAGAATACTCATTTTCTTGGATACATTTCTACATATATTGGTGAATGAATATAAATTACTGCATCGAGGAATGTTTTAAGGTTTAAATGTTTCAAATGCATCTAACAATAGATGAAAATAACTCTCATCAGTCTGAAATTCACAATTTTGAAGCCATTGTCGCTTTGTCCAAGACTAGTTTTCATTTGGATACTGTCGGATCATCCTTGACATCTTTTGCTAATATTGTAAACATTGCCTTTGTTTTCTGAAATCTATTATTTGTGATTAACAACATACGTCTGGTGGATTATAAAACTGATTTCAGTGTGAATCGGGTAGTTTTAAATATTTACTTTGAGTTTGTATTTACACTACAATTTGTTAACAACACAAGCCAGAATATTCTAAAATACCGGGAAATGTCATTCTGAATTTGAAAACACTTGAGCACATGGTATACAAATATACAAATACAAATTTTATTTTAAGTCAGTTTGTACATAACAAGTATAACATTAACATCTACATTTTCACAACAATAACACGTATACTGAAAGCGCTTGGACAAAGCGGAAACTCTGGGTATTTCGGACGAGGGTATTTCCGGGACAGATTTACTCAATATGCAAAGGAAAAATATGATATGCCTAATCGACAATTTCAATTGGGTTTCGGAACGCATGGTTTTATTTTTCTATGCGTAATCGGCAATTTTACATTGGGTATTTACACAAATGCGCACCTAATCTGTAGCTCTGTTACAGTAATCTGTGAAACAACGTCATTAATAAAACAAAAAATATGTTTGACCACAACGGTGGCTAATAATGTTTAGGAAAAATTACCAACAATATAGATTTATCTATAACATAACATGTTAGAATTTTATCATGCATTTATAATCACTCATAATGAGATTTCAATATACAGTTACATGCATAGACAGCTTTTTTAAGCCAGTGCCTTTTGAATTCAGAAAATAAGCAAGATAAACCATAAAATTGGGAAAAATAGATAGTAAACCATAAAATGGAGAAAAATGAGGCATTATTAATATGATTATAAATAACAGAATCACAATAATATTGTTTTTAAGTGCATGATTTAGTGCATTTTTAAATTTATATTATAAAATGCTGCTTGAATTTCTTTTTACCTTTCATATGTAAAAAAAGAAATATCATCTGCTAGTGCAAAATATGACTGGTCATTTCGTAGCAAAAGAGAAGAAAATAAGTGCATTAAATAAATGAATTAATATTTTTGTATCTGGAATAGTTGTATTTTAAATTGATCCTCCACCCTATTATGGCCGAATAAGGGCTAAATTGCTTTCCAACTTGAAATGAAAAGGCATATTGGTTGATCGTGTAGCGTTTATGTGCAAAATTTGAGGGCCAATTGATAAAGCTTGTTGATGCCAAAACAGGTAATAATAATAATTTATTATCAGGTACATGTACACAAGCAAATAAGTATATTTAACCCTTTCAGTGCGGGAACCGAATTTTAAAGGCCTTTGAAAACAGTTTGGATTCAGATGAGACGCCACACAACGTGGCGTCTCATCAGGATCCAAACTGTTTGCTATTCTGATAGTATTCTTTGATAAAAAATCGAAGAAAATGCTAATTTTAGAAATTCAGCAGACGACATTTTAGCAGACGACAAATTTCCCAGCATGCAAAGGGTTAAGATGCTTAAGGTGTGGAAGACTCATAATCAGGTTTGGTGTCCCTCAAACCCTAAGCGTCTTGTTATTTCTTATGCAGTTTGTATAGATAGTGCCACATCCTGACACGTAAAGCTTGTGCTTTGTTGGCAGCGTTAGTTGGCTGTTAACAGGTTCATTGTGGTTATCTCCACCATCAGTCTGTCCGTCTGTCCTAGCCACTATCTCTTACACCATAAGCACTAGAACCATGAAACTTAAACACATGGTAGCTATGAGCATTATGTGCGACCCTGCACTATTTGGAATTTTGATCTGACCCCTGACCTCGCAAACCAAATAATGTTTCTTTAAAAAAATCTATGGCGGTAAAAAGTTAATGTGCAACGTCGCGGAAAATATTATACTTGACGACGTCATACAATGATGCGACTTTTAACAATTTAAGATTTAAAATTAAATCACATTAATGATTTAACAATGAGTTTTGATTATATAAATGCCATTGAACAGAAAATTGACATAAATGTGACCATATATTAATATTTGTACAAAATAGCCGACAACAACCGATTAAGTGTTAAAATTCCCGGGTACATTTTAGTATATTTACCGTACCCAGGGTACGAGCCTTACTAACTGTATTATTATTATATCTCACCGACTACAAGGTACCTTTACCTTGTTGTGTTTATCAACCTGGAATTTATGTAAAATCCGGCTTTCTTTACTTTTATTTTTCATTCATTTGATTAAGCAATTGTTGACGTATCTCGTGGAACATTATTTGAATCTTGGGATTTTAATGGCGACAAGCTGTAAGTGTCAATTTATTTTAAAAACAAATCTAAGATTTTAAGTTTTGTGTGTTTGTCATGCATAATTCAGTGTTTTCCAAAAAAAATTGAGTAGCCAGTTATATGGCCAGCAACAATGCAGTAAAACTAAAGCATTTGTGACATTTTACTTGATATACTTGGGGAAAGTAGTTGGCGTCTAGAGTAAATGTAACCGGCGAAATGGCCCGCTGCCGGTCTTACAGAGAACACTGATAATGGTAAACTAAATAAAAAAAACTCGCTGCAACTGGATTACGGGTTTGTAAAATTGTTTTTTGGGTCATAATATGGTTAGCATTCAATACAAATGTTATTATAAAGTATTGTGGTTTAAAATTCATTTTGAGAATAGGATGGAAGAACAGAAAATGAAAGGGTATACAGGGATGAAAATTAGTGGTTTCCCGTGAGCCCAGGACAAGTAGTTTTGGCCTGGGCAACTCAATTTCCAAAGTTGATAGTCCGGCCGGGCAACTTGTTTTTTTTTTAAAGCTTAAAACAATTCAGTGCAATAAAAATTGAATAACAATTGACCACCATGGATCAATACTAGTTAAATAACATTCATTATTTAGGAATAGGAAATAATTAAATTCAGGCTCATAATAAAACATCAAACATTGAGTATTGCAATGTCAGCAAATTTATTTAATTATCTATTATTTTATTAAAAGAAAGTATAATATACACATGTACATATTTCTGGGCTCGTTATTCTTTATCTGGGCAACCAAAATACTAAAGATGGTTGCCAGTGCAGGCAACCAATAGTAATAAGTTAGTTTTAATCAATGAAATATCATTGTAACTTTATTGTTATAAGCATTGCATTAAAGTTGTGATTGAGGTAAGCTTGTTGTTAATAATATAGTATATTTACTTTTTAGCTCGACTATTATATATGAAATATATAAAGTGGAGCTATCCTACTCACCCCGGCATTGGCGTTAGCGTGCAAATGTTATAGTTTGCGTACCACCCCAAATATTTCCTATGTCCCTTGACATATTGCTTCCATATTTTGCATATTTCTTAACCAACATGACCCCAACCTAAATACAAGAGCAGACAACTGTATCACTTGCATTTTATAAGAATTATGACACTTTTTCCATGTAGAATATGCATATTATTGATAACTCTACAATGTTCGAAATTCGCACTAGCCCGGAGCTAGTTGATCTTGTTTCGGGCTACTGAATTTCAATGGGTACTAGCCCGATTGGGCTATTGATTTTTCGAACTTTTGAAATTAAAAATGCTCAAAAATATTATTTTCATCCATCGTTTGAACCATACCTTAGAGGGTTTATTTAGCTTCGTATCGCGTTTCCTCACCCTTCCGATTATGTTGACATGACGAGAGTTTGAATGACAATTTTTTTTGATACCGTGCAAATAAAATGCGGATCTACCCAGGTTGTTCAATTTGCTGTACTTTCAGAAAACCATACAAGTCTACAAATGTTTTAAATGTCCGCCATCTTGGATTTGTAATGATCTATTGACGAATTAACGCATTGCAATATCATATTTTAATAGAATATGTCAACCAAATTATATATTGATAGCGTAGTTGCTTGGTTACTTTTTACTGGTTTTCAGTTTTGGCAGTCAAACGTTATGCATATTTTATTTCACGTGCAAGGACTTACATTGATTGTTTTTGGACAGTTGTTTCAGGATACGGTATTATCTGTCGATTTTAATTTATTTTCGACATTCTTGATAAAAAAATATCTAGAATGATGAATACACATGCGATGTTACGGATGGTCTGGTTGATAATTTTTCACATTGTACTCACCAGAATTGGACCTAGAAAGACTATAAAAAAAAACAGTAAGCTAGGGGGAGGAGACACTGCCCTCTATTCGCTTTATCATACGGCCTAAGACTTTCGGCTAAATGTTTCGGATTTCAAATTTGGGACAATTGACATCTAAAATTATTTACAGACTGGATATAAACCTTTGCATCTTGACTGCATGTAAGGTATTGATTGACGAATATCGTCATACATAAATATTATAATCGTATTGTGTCATTGAAAATGAAATATTATAATAACATTTCCAGTTAATTGGGATCAACTGTTAGTTGCAATCCTCATCAATTACACCCTACCTGCAATAAAAACTACCCAGAACCGCAAAAATATAAACTTATTTTAAAAACTTGTGATAAACAGTTCGGGTTAGTAAACTTTGGTTCGGGCTAGTGAAAAATTCCATCTGGTAGCCCGAACGGGCTAGTGGTTTCAAATGTGAAATTCGCACACTGACTCTTTGTTAAAGTGTGCGTACCACCCCAAATATTTCCTATATCCCTTGATATATTGCTTTCATATCTTGAATAATGTTAACGTGCATATTTTGTATTAACGTCTTGTTATTGTAGTGTACATATTTTTCGGATTTCGGACAGCCCATTCATTGAGTATTATTGTTGTGGTTTTGTGAGTACTCTTCATGTAAAATACTGCTGTTTAGATGTTCATTTTTAGTCGTATATATATCAGGATTCAATACCTATACCTTAGTGAAAATGGCATCGGAAGAACATTTGTTCATTGTACTAGATAAAAGTAAACATTATATCTATCCATCTTATTGTTTATTGCAGTTTCAGTAATATTCTGTCTAAAAATGATTTCAACATGATATAATTATAAATCATTGCTAGGAAATGTGTATATATGAAGCAAAAATTAAAAATAGATGGTTCATTTTTTCCCATTTACATGTATGTATATTTATCTATGTATACATCTTTTGTTGTAAACAGTTATGCGACATGTTGGAAACGCCCAGGACAAATATATCGACGTAATGATTTTTTCACTCATGTGGGTGTATGTTGGCTCCACTTCACACGATACAGTCATTGTAGTTTAATTGAAAAATGCATCTTACAATGTGAGATGAGTTCTGGGTTCAAGCCCCAGCAGTGGCCTATCAAGTGTGAAATACGGAGCCATTATGATTAAATATACACAGTTATCTTTTTAAACAATACAATTAAATATAAGGAATAATGTTAAAGGGGAATTGCTGCTTAGCTATTTTTGACATTGAATAACAGGGTTTATATACACCCCAAGGATAAATGCTTCTAAATTTGTAAAAAAAACAAAAAACAAGTCGAAGTGTGCAGAATATTAAACATTTGCAACTTTCTGATGTCTAAAAGTCATCAAATGCCACTTGAAGTTTACTTTTTTTTTGTACAAAATAACCCATTTTGTGCTGTCCATTATCGGTTAATGTTTTACGCTGTCAGGTCCAGAAGCGCTCATTCTGTAGCATGTTTGGACCATAATGTATAATGTGACCAAGTTTCAGCAGATTCAGCCCAGTGGTTCTGATTTTATACGCTGTGCCTAGCTTTTATTGAGTATAAGTACTATTACTCACTGATTTATGCATATGAGCTTGGCTGTTTTCGAACAAAACCTGAGGTTTTGTCATAGCAAGCTCATTGTGTCATGAAGTGTCTTTTCGCCATCCGGCGTCCGCCATGCTAAAACCTTAACATGAACCCATTGTACCCACATATTTTTTCGTACCCATTTTTTTCGTACCCAAATATTTTTCGTAATCAAATGTTTTTCGTACCCAAATTTTTTTTGTACCCATTTTTTTCCTACCAAATTTTTTTTTCGTACCCATTTTTTTCGTACCCAAATTTTTTCGTACCCAATTTTTTTTTTCGTACCCATTTATTTCGTACCCAAATTTTTTTCGTACCCAATTTTTTTTCGTACCCACATGTTTTCGTACCCAAATTTTTTTTCATACCCTTTTTTTTGTACCCAAACTTTTTCGTACCCACTCTTTTTCGTACCCACTCTTTTTTTTTAACCCAAAATTTTTCGTACCCAATTTTTTTCGTACCCAAATTTTTTTCGTTCCCATTTTTTTACTACCCAAATTTTTCGTACCCAAATTTTTTCATACCCAATTATTTTTTGGTTCCCATTTTTTTCGTACCCAATTTTTTTTCGTATCCAAACGTTTTCGTACCCACATTTGTATATTCTTACCCATTTATTTTTTTCGTACCCAAATGTTTTTCGTACCCAATTTTTTGATCGAAATAATCGGTTTTCAATTTGATTTGATCTCCCCACTCATTCCATCCCGCGAAACCCTTAAGGTGTCGCAACTCTGGTATGGAATGAGTGATGTATTGGACGTCATCATTGATGACGTTCATTCGAACGAATGATAAAGGGGGCTAAGTTTCGTTAAGCTGGGGCAAATCACTGCGATTTGAGGCGCTTGAAAACTGGTCGGTTAATTTTGCTGAAATTTGACATGTATATGGAGAAGAATGCGATCTACCTGTTGGCGTAGGCGTTATACCTGGGAAAAATCAAGTTTTCGAGTATTTTGCGTTTAAATATTTTTATGGGAAAGGGCGCGCGCGCGTGACGTCATGAAAAGCGCTTAGGCTAGCTTCCATCTTGCTACGAAACAAAGAAACTGACGTTACGCGTTATTAATTCAGTTAGGCGTTTAATCGATAAACAAAGGCGTAATAATTGTGTTTGAATATCAATCGGTAGTACACATGCATGTCTTTTGTGCACATTGTGGTTTTTTAATGAACATGACATAAATCTATGTGTTATTCAACGTATTGAGTGCGACGAGTTAAAGAAAGGTTTACACGGCTAGGCTTTCCGAGATAAATGTAAGTACACACTGGTATTAGAATGGTATTCTGTTTATCCGATAATATCTTGAATATAAATGATATTCAGACAATTACATTATTAGGGTTTAATAATTTATTATTTAATCAATAAAAAACGCAAGCAGCAAATCAATTAATTTCGTTTGTAGTGGAAACCGAAAGTAAACAAAGCAACCGTCAAAATGGCTGACGACATAGCAACGTAGGAATTAACGCTCAGAAATTATTTACAAAATAAGATCATCAGAAATGATGTAAAGTGAATGCTCATTCGCTGTTTTGTAGATAAGTATACGATCTATTGAAAAACCATAACATTTGACATAAAAACACCCGCGGATATGAAAATCTTCAGTGTAACGAAATAGCAGACATCACACGGCGTCTCTGATTCTACGCTGTTTGCCAAGGCCGATAATGAATGGAAATGCACAAACTCAGTAACTGGCAAGCATATATGCATTAGTAGGTTGTTTCGTGATTATTTAGAAACGACTACATAATTCTTTTGGTTCAGCCAGTGCAACTAAACAGAAATAAGTATAAAAAGTTTCTACACCTGACAACAATGTGCCAACTTAATACAAGGTAAGTTGTTTACATTATTTAAAATATTGCAAGCTTACAGTATACAACAATAAACAGCCGGTACAATGTAATGTCATCATTTTAATTTTAATAAGCCCGTGGTTAATTACCCTTTTAAATCTTATGGATCAATGCATCTCTAACACCTTCAATTGACTTGTTCGTGAAAAATATACACCCTCAGTGCATGTTATCCCATACACCATCACTCACTTACTAAGGCTCGATTGATCATTCTCGGCTCGGGTACTACTTACCGGTACATGTACCCCGGGTACTCTTAATTTTACTTACATGTACCCTGGGTACGGTAAATAAACTTAAACATACCCGCAAATATTAGATTGTATCCGAGTTGTATATCCGCCAAAAATCCGATGTCGTTAAACATGCTACCGATTAACGTAAAACAACATTGTTTACCTTAAACAAACTTCTCTTTTAAAAAATCTGCATCAACATGCTTTTTATTATGAGTGTTGAGAGGACGCCGTAGGAATAAGCAAGTAATCAAGAATACGTCTCTGTTTCTGCTTTTATTTCCTTCATGTATAATGACGATAAGGATTGACGACTAACATCGACGACAATGATCACAAGCATTTAAGACTAACACTGACAACAAGCATTGGCGACTAGATGTAACATTGACGATTCTCTACAATAAATGAAATTAACAGTAATAAATGAATAATAAGATTATAGTACAACAGATATGCTTTTCAAAGTATAATATAATAGCATACACTCATTAGAATAAGATGTTTCATAAATAACATTTTGAAACATTTTCAATAAATATAGAAATATCTTAAACAATATTTATTACACAGCATTAATTAATTGTTAAAACATAATATAAATACCGAATATGGTGTTCCCCATTTAACGGACCTTGGTAACCAAATAATGTTTCTTTAAAAAAATCTATGACGGTAAAAAGTGAACGTGCGATGTCGCGGAAAATATTATACTTGACGACGTCATACAATGACGCGACTTTAAACAATTTAAGATTTAAAATTAAATCACATTATTGATTTTAACAATGAGTTTTGATAATATAAATGCCATTTAACAGAAAATTGACATAAATGTAAACATAATTAATTTTTACAAAATAGCCGACAACAACCGATTTAGTGTTAAAATTTCCGCGTACGTTTTAGTATATTTACCGTACCCAGGGTACGAGCCTTACTAACTGTATTATTATTATATCTCACCGACTACAAGGTACCTTTACCTTGTTGTGTTTATCAACCTGGAATTTATGTAAAATCCGGCTAATTAGTAACAGATGTGATACACTGAGATAAAGATATTGCCTTATATCTATAGTCCTTATGTATTTGAGGCTGTTTCCATAAATAATTAAGAAGTAACTTTTTACAGCTTTAAAGATTTTTTTTAAATAAATAACTCAGAAAAAAGTTTATCAATTACAGAATAATTATTGATTTAATATAAAATGGCTCCTTTGTAATGTTTAAATGCTACAATTTTCAATCGACCAGTAATGACCAGTATTGACCGGTTTTAACCGGGTATTGACCGCCGCCCCGGTCAATACTCAATTGACCGGTCAATATGCCAACCCTGCATTGAAGCCTAATATGCATTTATCTATTATTATTTGGGCACAAATAATTTTACTGTGTGAAGACCCTGCATAAAAATGCTGATTTCTTTCTTACTTGGTACCTGGCGACACACATTTTCAAGTCTTTTTCATTAAATTTGGCATAGATATTTTAATAAATGGCATCGTATGAACCAGTAGTCATAGTATAAGCAACATTGAAGCCTAATATGCATTCATCTATTATTATTTGGGCACAAACAATTTTACCGTGTGAAGATCCTACATAAAAATGCTGATTTTTTTCTTATTTGTTACCTGGTGACACACATTTTCAAGTCTATTTCATTAAATTTGGCATAGATATTTATAAAAATGGCATCGTATGAACCAGTAGTCATAGTATAAGCAACATTGAAGCCTAATATGCATTCATCTATTATTATTTGGGCACAAATAATTTTACCGTGTGAAGACCCTACATAAAAATGCTGATTTTTTTTCTTACTTGGTACCTGGCGACACACATTTTCAATTCTATTTCATTAAATTTGGCATATATGTTAATAAAAATGGCATTGTATGAACATATCGTCATAGTTTAAGCAACATTGAAGCCTAATATGCATTCATCTATTATTATTTGGAAACAAATAATTTTACCGTGTGAAGACCCTACATAAAAATGCGGATTTTTTTCTTACTTGGTAACTGGTTAATCACATTTTCAAGTCTATTTCATTAAATTTGGCATAGATATTTATAAAAATGGTATCGTATGAACCATTAGTCATAGTATAAGCAACATTGAAGCCTAATATGCATTCATCTATTCTTATTTGGGCACAAATAATTTTACTGTGTGAAGACCCTACATAAAAATGCTGATTTTTTTCTTACTTGGTACCTGGCGACACACATTTTCAAGTCTATTTCATTAAATTTGGCATAGATATTTATAAAATTGGCATCGTATGAACCAGTAGTCATAGTATAAGCAACATTGAAGCCTAATATGCATTCATCTATTATTATTTGGGCACAAATAATTTTACTGTGTGAAGACCCTACATAAAAATGCTGATTTTTTTCTTATTTGGTACCTGGTGACAATTTTACCGTGTTAGCACCATATATCAAGTTGCAGATTTTTTAAATATTCGCCACATACCCAAAGGCATTTTCATTAATATCTCAGAAAAATAGACCTATATATTAATACACATGGCATCTAAAGAACATTTTATCATAGTTAAACATGGTTCCCAGCCAACCTGGAAATCAGGGAAAACCTGGAAAAAGACTTTCACTTTCACTAACGCCCAGTACAAATATATGGACAGAATGATTTTTTCACTTACCGGTATGTGGGTGTATGTTGGCTCCACTTCACAAGATACAGTCATTGTAGTTTAATTGAAAAACGCATCTTACAATGTGAGATGAGTTCTGGGTTCAAGCCCCAGCAGTGCCCTATCATGTGTGATATACAGAGCCATTATGATTAAATATACACAGTTATCTTTTTAAACAATACAATTAAATATAAGGAATAATGTTAAAGGGGCATTGCTGCTTAGCCATTTTTGGGATTGTATTGTGATTTTTGGCCAAATTTGACACTGAATAACAGGGTTTATATACATCCCAAGCATAAATGCTTCTAAATTTGTAAAAAAAAACAAGTCGAAGTGTGCAGAATATTAAAAATTTGCAATTTTCTGATGTCTAAAGGTCATTAAATGCCACTTAAAGTTTACATTTTTTGTACAAAATGACACATTTTGTGCTGTCCATTATTGGTTAATGTTTTACGCCGTCAGGTCCAAAAACGCTAATTCGAGACTGTAGCTTGTTTGGACTATAATCTATAATGTGGCCAAGTTTCAGCAGATTCGACCCAGTGGTTCTGATTTTATACGCCGTGCCTAGCTTTTATTAGTCCACTACCGGTTTCACCGGAGGGGACTTGTGGTTTGCGCTTTGTGGGTCCGTCAGTCAGTCACACGTTTCTGAATCCTGCGATAACTTTAAAAGTTCTTAATATTTTTTCATGAAACTTGGAACATGGATAGATGGCAATAAGGACATTATGCACGTGATTTCATTTTGTTCCTACGTCAAAAATTCTGGTTTCTATGGCAATAAATAAAAACATAAAATAAATTCTGACAATGGTGGAGCCGGTAGGGGACAAATTTGCTTGACAATAGTCTTGTTGAGTATTACTCACTGACTTATGCATATACGCTTGGCTGTTTTCGGAGAATACCTGAGGTATTGTCATAGCCAGCTCATCGCGTCGTGTCGTGTCTTTTCGCCGTCCGGCGTCCGCCATGCTAAAACCTTAACATTGACCCATTGTACCCACAATTTTCGTACCCACATTTT